>NC_056725.1:1732784042-1732921542 GCF_019279795.1 Protopterus annectens
AATAAAACATATATAATTATAATGTATGTAAATGAAAAAAATGTTAGTATGGTTTGTTTTCTATTAACATATGTGTGCTTATGTCAAAGGACAGTGAGATGCTTGAGCTAGACAAAGCAGAGTGAGAAGGAGAGCTACCTCTGTACCGCAGCAGACTACACAGCTTGGTTCTCAGGAAAGTGATGCTTCAAGGGATACTGATGATGTACTTGTATTATCATCTGTACACAATGGCATTAGGATGTTAATCTGAGAAACTGAAGCTGCAATAGAAGGTGATACATTCACTCTAAATATTACTGAGACCCTTACACAGAAACTGAACTAATGTCACCTAAGTGTTGAACAAATGCAGGTGATGTAGAGATCACAGTGGACTTCTTCAGAGAAGAAAAACATGGCCATGTAACAATTATAGAGCTCTGCTTCTGTTTTTAAGTTATTTAACATGCACACGAAAAGCATTCCTACTGCATAATGTTGTAACAGTATACAACCAGATACAAAGCATGACCAAGTACTTCTGATGAGCAGTTTGATATAGCAGTGCTCAAACCTGGTGGGATTATGGGACACACTGTCCCTTCCTTAAATGGAATTAAAAAGTTGGGGTACAGAACAAGTTGTCTGCGTACCTCCCAACTATCCAGATTTCTGCAGAATGTCCAGATCTTTGGTTATATTTTTGTTATTTTTCTCATAAAATTTGTGGTTTTCTGCTAAATTATCGATTATTGAAGTTACTAAATAATGATAGACTTTTCACTTTCAGGCTTCACATCCTTCAGAAAATGCATATTAATGCAAAACCTGTTGTTCTATCAACTTTCTAAGTTTATAACAGCAATATCTAAAATATGTTCCTATTTTGGACCCCCCAACCACCGCCATTATTTTTGGCTGTGTCCATTTTTCTTGGGCTAAGAGCTTGAGACTGGTATGATGTTGCAAATGAGTTTATACCAACATCTGGCAAATTACTAAAACTCATATCGATCAGATTACCAAGAAGTATCAGATTTCACTTCAGATACATATCTACGTCTGTAGGAGATTGTGGTGTTGACATTCCTGTTTAGGAAGCAAATGTGCACTGGTTTAATGGGCCTAGTGCAATTAGCCCCAGTGGTTGCATAGCAGTTACAAACCTCTGGAATATGTTCTCTGCTGAACTGACTGAAAACATAAAGTAGAATTCTAACGTTCAGTTTATGTTAGCAATCTAGCACCAGAGTATGCTGACTATCCTCCTATTTTTGCAAGCAGACACAATTACTTTTACTAAATCTATTCAAGTTGCTTTGAAAATTGCATACTGAAAAGTGAAAGCTCTGTACCTCATGGCATCTTTAAAATACTTTGGTGAATTTAACCATTCTGTGCTACGGAACCATAATTTGTAGCTAATCCATGTGCATACCAAAGATTGCATAGATAACAATAAGTAGTGATGGTGAAAGTCAGTGAATTACAGAGCTGCAGTATGATGTTTCATATGCTGTTACATTACCCTTTTTCACAGTATGTAAGAAAGCTACAGTCATGTTGAAATAACAGTAGCATTTACATGTGTACTGTGGAAGACTAAAAACAGTCATGAGTGTGATTAGTGACTTTGTATGTTAACCATTTCATCTCGAACAGTGAGACTGCCAAAGTAAAATTTGACAAGCACATTACAATCAGAACAAAAATAGACAGTTGCTTTTCAAAGATGAATAGTTACATTCATTTTCAGTAGTAAAAGTTCATCTGATTGCCACTGTTTGCTATATAGAATATCATTACGTATCTCAGTGTTTAAATGAAGATACTCTGATTGTAATTAGTGAAACAAGAACTATTAAACAGGTAGCCAATATTATTCTTTTATGTGCACAAACTAAGCAAGATCTGGAAATCATGAAATTTAGTGCACAGAAACCATGCAGATTATGCACAGTACAGTAGACCACAGTTAGAAAGCTGCAATAGACACAGCTGTTTCCGTTATCCATTATTAGTGCGAATGCTGTAAAGAGGTGTACCCCTTCCATTACCAGGAACAAGTGTAAACACTTCTGCATTTCTGCTGAAAAGAACAAGGAAACATGTAAAATGAAAAAAAAAAACTTTATCCTCAAACAATGTTGTGGAAAACAAAGCAGTCTACATTGTGTACAGTTTCTGACAGCACCAAACTTGGCAAATGCTATGTAAACAGTGTGACTTAGCTCTTCCAAAGGCTTATTATTTCTTTAGTACAATGTGTTGTGGTTTGTAAGTGTACTAAAATAGCTGATACACTATATCACACTACTCAGAATGAGTCATTCAAAAGTTCTAGGCAGAAGTGAAGGTCTGTGAACATTCTCGGTCATACAGACAGTGGCATGCAGCAGACTTCTTAATGGGATTTATCATTACTTTAAAGGAACGGAGTGTTGCCATGTAAGGGAACTTCCCTGTCTCCTACAGTGAAAAGATATAAATGTTCAATAGCAGTTTTGGTTTACATTCATGTAGTACAATTCATTGAAACTAATGTGGCATCACTCTGGTTACACCATATTGTACCGATTATTAACAAATACACCAGATTTTCTGTCAGAGGAGTAGCTCTTGTATCCATGTATGCATGCATGTATTACTGACCTGAAAGCTGATTATATTAAAATAGAAAGTAAAACATCTCCACCTATATGGGGGGGTTTCCTGCAAACACAAATCAATTTTTATTATTATTTTTTTCCCTATCAGTCAAATGCTTTTACCACTTAATTGTATTTGCATAATATGCACTTCACATTTCTTGCATTGTTAATGATTTGACCATACATCTAAGAGTTTATTGAGTGGAGATGAAAAGAAGTATACAGTTGTACTCCATCAAACTCAGCTCCACTCATAAAATCAGGGGAGATGGTGTAATGGTGTAGGGTTATATTAGGGCCAGACAGAATAGGTAGGATCACAACATGGGCTGAGAAGGAATTTCCTTTTTCCCCCCACTGGGTTTTTCAGGTTTTTGCCTTCTTCAGTGGGTTAGTTAGATAGAATAGGCTAGGTGTCACATTCTTTTACACAGAAGGCAAGAAAGGTAAGGAAGGCAAAAAGTATAGGGGTTACAAGACTTACTACCTAATCATCACACTGATCAGGAGGCTCCAAAGGGGAGTTTGCCAGGGGACTATCCAGCCTGGCACGTTCCTTTGTCAGATTGTAAGGAGAGCTGTTCATGATCTTGGACAAATGTTTGATAGTTCTTTTGGTTTGCATTCATGTAGTGCACCAAGCATGGTTCATTGCACCTAATTTGGCAAAAACACTTTACTCCAGATGTTTCTCTTTTGGAAGAATACCTCTTTTACTCATATATTAGAACCCTGAAAGTTGATTATATTAAAAGAGAATTTGACATGTTTACACCTGTATAGAGAATGGGGAGGCTTTCTCTAATATAAAGCATTTTTTTAATTATTCTTTGTTTTAGCCAAATGCTCCATCACCTAACTGTATTTTCATAAACTGCACTTGACTTGTACTTTCTTAGCGATTTGCCCACAAAGCCCAGAGTTTACTCAGTCTAGATGAAAAGGAAAAGCACAAGACAGAAAGTCTGAAAACTAAAGAAGCTGTGCATTGGGATTCTGTTTGCATTCCAGTAACGAAATCTGTGGCACATAGAATTCTAATGACAGCAGTAGCTAAGTGAACACATTAAAGCTATTCCTTTTTGCATGAGCAATCAAAACAAATGTTATTGGTGCACAGATGTCACAGTGCTGGCATATCATATCAGCCATTTATAACTTCAGTTCTACAAAGGTGGTGATAGTGGTGAAGGAAGAGGAGTGCTACTTGAG
Source organism: Protopterus annectens (assembly GCF_019279795.1). Lineage (NCBI taxonomy): Eukaryota > Metazoa > Chordata > Ceratodontiformes > Protopteridae > Protopterus > Protopterus annectens. Next base: position 1,732,787,888 of record NC_056725.1, read on the forward strand.
AGACTAAAGAACCATGTAAGGAGAATATGATGCCTTTAAATGGAGGAAGAAGGGAGAAAGGAATTACTATTCTGAGAGAGAAATATGCAAGGCCAGGGAGATAAGGAAAGGAAATTCATTACTTAGTAAGGAAAATCCGAAGGTAAAGCTTTATAATGCAAGAAGATGGGAGATGAAAATGGGTGAGTTGCAGGCTGTTGCAGCACTGGGAGGGCATATAGGTAGTGAGGGAAAATTTGGGCAAATACAATGAGCAAATGAAGCTTTTTGTGCCTAATATGGGGATTTTACTAGTGACCAACTAGGTAAAGATGGGGCAGAACTACATGCAAAGGAAAGATCAAATGCAATGTGCTAAAACCAGATGAGAGAATTGTGGTAAGAGGATAAGAGGTCAGTGTATTGTTATTTATCCAGTGATTAGCACTGAAATAGAAACGGAGGAGAACTAATAGGCTATCACTATACAAAGATCTCCTCGTGTTAATACAAGAATTCACAGGAGGATGGTTACAAAAAAGCAAATAAGAAGGCTCTCTATAGAAAGTGTTTGATCCTCAAATAATAAGCTGTCAATCAAGCAAAAAACACAGAATCTCAAAACTTGGTGTTACACATTTTAAGCATTTTTGCAGGGTACTGCACCTCCTCATATATTCCCCAGCATGAGTGACTGCACCCCAACATATTAACTCCAAGATCACTACACCTCAGAGTAAAGATACCACAGTCTTGGGGTTAGTATATATTCTTCCTATGCACATTTAAGTTACTTCTGTTCCATATAACACTTGGAGTTTCATCAGACACCTAAGTAAGAAGATGACTGTGCATGATGAAAGTGATCATGAAGGCCAGCTTTAATGTTCCTGAAATAACTGGAATATCCCTGGTTGGGGGGCTGGCAAAGAGTATGAAATGTCTGAGAACAATTCAGCAGGGCAGATTCTTCTGCAATTTGAAGTATCATCTTGAAAGGATAGCATGTTGACATAGCCGGCCTTAGGCATAGACCAACTAGGCGGTTGCCTAGGGCACCGCTTTAGCAGGGGTGCTTTTCCAGTAATCTGAATGGTGTAGGTAGACCAGGATGGGGGCACAGGGTGGTGTTGGAGGGGGGGTGCTGTGGAGACCATTTGCCTAGGGCAACAGTTTACCAAAGTCCGGTCATGCATGTTGAACATAACTCTGTGTGGTTTAAAGAGCTGGAGGAGGTGGAATTGAAAGCACCAGTAGATAATATTAATCATGATATAGTATGGATCGCTGTAATACTCTGGCATGGAGTGGATTATGAAATAATTAAGAGGTGAGTTATACAGGCAAGGGTCAAGGGGATAGCTGATCCTTCCAACAGAGCGAGGTAGTTTAGGATTACCTGATTTGAAGGGATGTTTTAGAGCTGCACAGTTAAGGCTCATATACATAACACAAGCAGAAAGTTCTAATTCAAAGTGGGATGGGATGATGATAAAACAAGGAGGAAATTCAAGAAATAAGAAGAGAGTAAGATTTGGGGTGCAGATCCTTAAGGAGAATAACAAGAGCCACATAGAATATTACATTCATAAATTAATAGAATGTATCTTAAGTACTAAGCCAATACGCGAATGGAGAAAGGAGATTTTCCTATAGGGTTTACTGCGATTAGGGGTACAGAGAATAGGGCAAGAGGGGTAGGGTGCCACCTTTTCAAATGTCCAAAGTGGGACATGTTTTATATAAACATGAGATTTTGAAGGACAAAACATACCCATGGTCAGTACAAAGGACATACCTCACTTTTTTTGCCAAAATAAAATATTATACTTCTAGCATTTGAGTTGCTTATGCTATTTAGTATAACATTTAGGTGTTTCAGATTCAAAATATCTGTTTTATGCAACTATTAAAGAAAACTTGGGAAATATTTTTGTCCTAAAAATCTCAGGACATTTACCATTTTTTTAGCCCCAATGTCTAAACAGGGACTGTCCCTTGCAAAGAAGGACAAGTGGTAACCCTAAAGAAGGGACTAGAATTTATGCAGGAAACCTGGCAAAGCAGCCAAGGTATTGGGAGCAAATAACCAGACAGGGGAAGGTATCAGAATGCGAAGAGGCCAAGAAGACATTTGCATTGCAGGCTAAAGATTGTCTAAAAATAAATAAATAATAATAATTAAGTTTATAGTGTGCTGTTTCATTTTTTTTAGCTTCACTGTTTACTTAGTTTTATTTTCAGTTACCAAGTGATATCATGGTAGGTATTGAGTAATGATTTACATACAACTGCAAAGGATTATGGGCAGTCAACACCAATTGACCTCTTTAGAGGGGTAGCTTCTTACTTACACTGTGGATTCACTACCACATCCATCCACATGTTACTTTTCAATGAGAGGTGTTCCATTTACAAGAACTATTTGGCAATGTATATTTCAGGGAACTAGGAAACTACTATTGATGCCTGCATCATGGAAATTCAGTAGTCTATACATTAATTTAGGCAGTCAGGCATTGTGCATTTAGTCTAGCATGATGTCATGGCAGATAGCGTCTGCTCTGAGAAAATTCTGGGGGGGTCATCCTTTTCAAAAAACAAAAAAAACAATACAAAACGTATGCACTTTTGTATAAAATATTATATAGTCTGGTATTGTAAAAGTAAAGGAGCTTATATCCAACTCCAAAGTTTTTTTTTACTCACTCTTGCTTCAGAACATGATCGATACACTTTAACTTTATTCAAAATCACTTAGTTTAGCTGGAAACTGACTCTGCCTATCTTGCAAGTACTGCTCTGTGCACGTACACGCAGACTGGCTACCTCCAGATAACTGTTTTCTGGACAAGTTTGCTCTATTTCCACTCCCATGCCTGACCACCTCCTTGGGTTTGTATTTAGAGTGCCACCACGACCCCTTGTTCATATATTCACGATCTGACATGCACATAGCTTTGCACTCCCCAATAATCATCTCAACAAACAAACTAGGCCAGTACCACTCACAAACTGTTCCACTTCAATTTCGGATATCTAGCTACTTCAATGTCCTTCAAACAATCTTTAAGATCAGCACACATTCCTCCCAATTCCCCTATAGTACATTTAACTATAGCATGCTTTTCCAACCTAATCATTGTATACCTAATTACTGTATCCTCGCCTCGTCCTGCTAAATCCACATCAGCTACCTTCTAATCCACTTCCAAGTCTTTCCCCCTCCCCAACTCAATTCTTTCACACTCCCCACTTCCTAATGTGCACCACCAGTTCTTTTCAATCCTCTGCACCCCCCTCCACTACTACCTGAAAACTGGTACCATATCCCCTGCTTTACACAACCATCAGAAACAGACCAATCCCCACATTCCCTAACCAAAATATCTATACAAACTAACTTCAAGTTTACTCATTCTTGTCCTAGGATTAAACAAAGAGTGTAACACTGAACCCTCTCCTGCACACCTTACCACACCACACACCATAAAACCACAACCAAGAGAGTATTTCTTCCACACTTTTAAATGGCAGATGCATCTAAAATGAACTAGATGTGATTAGCCAATTCATTACTATTCATTCACCAGATACAGCAATTACAGAATCTTGGCTCAAGATTCTTAAAAAAAAAAAGAATGACTCCCTACTATCAATTTTTTCCACCAACTATAACTACATTTTTATGTCAGACCAGGAGTCAGAACTGGTGGTGGTACCCATATATTGTACAAATCCAGCTTTAACCTTTACATTATATCTCAGGCCAACTGAAACCCTGACAATGACACTAATTGTCTACCAATAAGACTACATTGGATTAACTTGCCTATCCCACTATTTAATATCCCTAAATTCAGATCTCTCATTCATACCACTGTCCCTAGTAAAAAGCACATACTGATACTAGGAGGCCTCAACCTAAGACTTCTAGGACCACCTGCCAGTGATATTACAGAATTCTTAATGGATCTTTACCTCCAACCATTAATGTCCAAACCAAGACCCAGCCCAGTATCATCAATCCAATACTCACTCTGTGACCTACTAATTACCAACTAGCCAACCAATATTTCTGCTGTAACCATTCTCCCTCCCCATTAAGTGATAACTCCCCCATTACTTTTAAAACACAAAAACCTATAAATAAGACTTCTTCCAAATTAATCAAATTCAGAATCAAATCTCAAAACAGTACCTCACAACTTAAGTCAGACCTCTTTTCAGGAGATTAGTCCTCATTCTCTCCTATCAGGATGCAAACACTTCAACAGAAAAGCTCACCCAACTCTTTATCAACCTACAAAGCATCTACTTCCATTTAATTACTCAACTCTTTAAACACAACAATACTTATTGGGTCACCAAAGAACTCAAAGCCATTATGCAACTTTGTAATGAGGTATAGCAATCATGGAAACAAAACCTCACTCCATCTGCCATGGAACAATTTACTGCCCTATGCAACATCACAAAACAGGCAATCAGAAGGCACAGATATAAATGCCTTACATCTATGCAGTCAAACCTCCCTCTAACAATTCCCATCCAAGGACGTCATTCAATATGAACATCTTCACCTCACACCTTCTGACTTGTTTTTCAGAATTTACTACACTAATATCACCACCTCCCAACCATTCCTCCCTCCTCCATTTTGCACCCACCACCAACTACCCACCCTCCATTTTGCTTTAGAAAACTTACATTCAAGGACATCAGATAAAGTCTTAGCCATACTCCACTTGACTCTATCACTGTCACAGACATTCTCTGCCCTTGGTTTATATACCACTGCAAGGAATATAGAATAAGCTGACTACTACACATTTATAACCCATACCTTACTTCAAACAACATGGTTGACATATGGAAATTAGAACTAGTTACACTAGCTCCCAAACATTCTAAACCATCTTCCACCACACACTTCCAGCCATTTTCAGTCCTTCAAACCCTGAATATAATTTGTGAAAAACTCACCTGTAATCAGCTCACTCTTTACTTAAAACAATACCACTGAATCTCCAATCGGAAGCATGGATACTGGTCAGATAGGAGTCACATGACTGAACTTTGAACACTCACAGATGACGTTTTATAGAATATGGATAGAGGGAACCTTACTAGTGCTATTTTCACCGACTAAGTCTATAACATAGCAATATGTATTACAGAATGTCTCCCTGTTACATTTACTATATCTTTTTCTATTGTATACATCAGTATAGCTTTAAAACTGACAGCTATGATACAATTCTTAGTAATTTCAGTAAATGTTCTTCCTCAATCTTCCCTGCCCATTCTTACTAATGTATGTTAACTCTAACCCTGCCCCTGCCCTAACTCTAGCTCTGCACCTTGGCTTACAAAACGTTGCCATAACACCACCATTATTCAGGCAAATTTAGTCTGAGTTAAATGGTAGAATTTTGGTTAGGGCATCACATGAAGAACCTGTTTTCCTTTTCTGGTGCATTTTGTTTTAGGCATTTTTGTTTTTCAGTCAATTGTTTTTTTTTTTAAATGAAAGTATTGATCTTTTGTATATTGATACGTGCACATTTTAATAGTCTGTCATATACTCCCACATGTGTGTGTGTGAGTATGTTTGTGTGTGTGTGTGTGTGTGTGTGTGTGTGTGTGTGTGTGTGTGTGTGTGTGTGTGAGTATGTGTGTGTGCGTGTGTGTGTGTGTGCGTGTTTGTGTATATTTACATATCTGTCTCTTTCTCTATCTATATATAGGGAGAGAGATAGATATATAGCTATAGATATATATTTATATCTATCTATATATCCATACATACACACACACACACACACACACATATATATATATATATATATATATATATATATATATATATATATATATATATATATATATATATATATATATATATATATATATATATATATATATATAAACAGATTTTAAGTTTTTTTCTTAAACAATATGCAACATGGGCAAAAACTTTTCTGTTCCAGGCCTGATCTGAATCCATGTTGTATAGGTCAAAGGATATTATTCTCCATCAGGTAAGACTAAATTTCACACTGCATTCTTTTCTCCAGTACCTTCTATGCAAAAATAAGTGTTATAGATCAGATATTTTGGGAGGAGGTAGAGCGTTACCTATGTGAAGGGCCAGTTCAAGGCTACTTGCCTCCAGAGCCAGTTCATGGTCTAATGGGTTCCCAGGCAGGGCAATGGACCAGAGCCCAACGTGCTCTGGTCCATTGCCCTGCCTGGGCAATGGACAATGGACCAGAGCCCAACGTGCTCTCCCCACCATGCCCCACTGTACCAATATCTCTCTAATTACCATAAAACACTGGTCAAACCAGTCATTACTTTTACAATGACTACACATACTCAGATATGAAACTTTTTTATTTTACAGCAAAAACATTGACAACATGCATCTTAATAAGGTACTTTGATACAAATCACACACTGTCCCACTCAAATAATCACATAACTATAATGGTAATATAGTTCTTTCAAAGGCTCATTTTAAAGTGAGGAGGACATCATCTGCAAAAAGAGTAATTTTATTCTGTTTATTTGCCATGATACTCCTTTACTGAAGAATTTCTTAAAATGGTAGCCAGCAGGTCCAAATACAAAGCAAATAGCAAGGAGGATAATGGACACCTTTGCTTTGCACCCCTTTCTGTCTTTATTTCTTCGGATAATCTCACCCTTACCTTTATTCTTACCTTTGCATCTGTGTAGGTTCTCACCAGTAATTTCACTCAGCCATCTGGAAATCCCCATCAACCTAATAGTCCAAACTACTACCTTCATAATTTCATAGGTTCATAGGTGTTTACTAGGCTAATGACCAAAAGGGCCTTTTTAAGCCTAGCCATGTATTCCAAATGTCTGACAAGTTCTGGTACCCTTGATAAGTGTAAGAAGGGGATTGGGAGATGAAACATTTACAAGCAATTTACTCTACCAAATGCTTTCTTTGCATACAATACAAATTAGATGACTTCTTCTTTCTGTGTTCAGCATCCTTTACTAATAACAATGTTCTCAATATGGGGATGGGTTTAGCATAATGGTTAAGATAATCACCTCATAGATGCAAGATACAGAATTTGATTCTGACCTCTGATTATTAGCTAGGCTTAAAATGGCCCTTCAGGGCAGCTAGCCTAGTGTTCCCCTTATGAACCTACAACTAATCATGAATTTTTCTTTGTAATTAATCATGTAATTTTCTTTGTAATTAATCTTGTAATTTTCTTGTAATTTAATCATGTACTTAAACTTTGTAGTGTGGAGCTTTTCTCCCCGGGCCTCCACTGAAAACGGGCTCCCCAGGCACAGTGGACCTCCCCGGTCATCAAACTGGAATAAATAAATATAAATAAACATGTGAACCAATATATTATTTGCCATTCTTCTTCCTGTCAGAAATCCATCTTTTGAAATATTACAGCTAATCTGCCTGCCACGATTAACGTAAAACATTTATAATAATTTTTTAAGATTGAAATGGGTCAAAAGGAAGATGGTAACAATTGGTCTTTCCTTTCTTTATAGATCACAGTGACTTTCACTTCCCTTTCAGGTGGCAGGGACCTCACCACACTAGAATTAAAAAAAAAATAACATCCGTATCTCGCACCCCTCCTTAGCTACCTCCCATAGCTCTGCTGGGTGTTTTCCCTCCTGATAGTCTCCCCACATTTTTCCAGTTCTTTTTGCATAATTGGGTCTATCATCATCTTCTTCTTATCCCCGCCTGCTAATTCTGGCAACTCTGGCTTTTTCCATCCCCGTTCCTCTTCATTCATGGCACCTCCTGTCATCTACCTTCCTCTACACAAAATTCTCCATAATATCTACTAAAACTTTTCATTATTTCCTCTAGCTGAGTCTTAATTTCCAAGTTACCACTTTCTTTATCTGAAATAATCTTTCATCTACTTCCTGCTGCCTCAGCTAGTTGTCTTAGGATAATAAATAAAATATAATTTCTCTTTCTCTGATCTTTTTCCCCACATACTCTTATCTTCCCATTTGTGAAATACCTGTTTTTTTGCTTCTCACTTTCCTTTTACACCTGAATTAACCCCCTCGATTTCTCTCCATCTCTGCCAGTTTATTTAACAATGCTTTCCTATTCAATCTCTGTGCGAGCTGCTTTTGTTCATCTCATTTCTGTATTTCAGCTCATATATCCCTCTTACTTCTATCCCACCTTTCCCCACTCCAATTCATTTCTTCATTGAATACTCTTCTTATAATCCTAGACAGTCTTTCTCTCGCTGTTTCTCTCTCTCTCTCTCCATAATACTTTCTAATTATAATAAATATTCTGGCAGTCTTCAGTGTATGTCCAATTCCCTCACTTCTTTAAATGTCAGTTCCAAACCCAAAAGTGTATGATCTGAGAGCAGTAGTCACTCACAGTAGACCCTTTCTACTCCTTGCTGATACTTCCACTATCAATCCTGGAAAGCTCTGATATTTGTTTGAATTATGTGTAAATCCTTCCTCAAAATGGTCCCTTACCCTTATTTTCCATATATTTCTACCCTATTGTCTTCATATAAGACCTCAAAAAAAAAACCTACTCTCTCTCATTACTTGTCTTCTTCTTGGGCTCTTATCAACATCCTTTCTTCCAGTCACTATGTTCTAGTCCCCTACTGCTAGGCATAGTCTCCCTTGAAATGCCACCACTTTTGCTATTATTCCCCTTATTGCTTTGATAGTTGTTTTGGGTAGCAGGTAGATTTTATTGTTAGCTTTATTTCTCCTATCCATCATTTTATCCCTACGTAAATCCCACTTACATCTTCCAATGTCTCTTCCAACTTAAATGGGATCCTTTATCACATTAATAGCACTATTTCTCTCTGCTTCCTATCCTAATATGTGTTGACAGGTAACACTCCATACCCCCTCTCTTCACATATTTGCATCCCCTTTGCACAAAATGGGTCATGTGCAGGGCCACAGATCACAGCCCCCTCTCCAGGATACTGTTTGTATTTTCACGTTTATATCACGTTATCGAAAGATGAAAATAGCAAATGCTATTTCATCGGCCCCAAAACATCTAAACATGAAAATATCGAACATTCAGAACAGCAAATTTTTTCCCATGGAAAAAAATTTGCTGCTCCAAAACACATACACACAACACAAGCACATCAAACAAACAGCAATCACACACATACACTTAAATTCCTACATCTAACGCTACACTAAACTAAACATACACTACTATCTACCTACTTACCTTAACCCAAACCCTAACCCTAAGGTCCATCACTATCGCACACTCACCTAACCCACGCCCTAACCCTAACTCACTTAAACCGCCCCTAACCCTAAGGTCTGTCACTATCGCACACACGCCTAACCCGCATCCTAACCCTAACTCACTTAACCCGCCCCTAACCCTAATGTACAAACAATCGCACACTTACCTGAACCCAACCCGTAACTTTCCGCCACAGGGCTAAGAATAGCAAAGCCACAGAAACGGCCAACCAAATTCTTTCCCGAGGAAAGAATTAGCTGTTCTGCAGCTTCGCTATTCTTAGCTTTTGCTGAATAGTGTTCGATATCAGAACATTTGAAGTTTTAATACTTGGATGTTCTGATATAGACCCGTATTTTCATATCAACCGTTTCATATAAATCATGTATTATCCCTTCTACTCAGCCTTTCCCTGTTCATCTTCTATTCTTCTACTTTGTTGTCTTGCTTCTTGTGTATCTCTTTACAACTTTTTACTTTCAACCATTTCCTCTGCTTTGGTATCTGTCCATACCTCTCAACCTCTTAGAGCAAGAAATCTGGACAAAGCCATAAATAATGGGGGGGGCAAAGGCCCAACAATATGAACACTTTTTAAATATTGGTCTTACAAACTTAGAAAGTAGATACAACAACAGATTTTGCATTAGCATGAATTTTCTGAAGCATATAAAGTGTAAAACTCAAAAAGACTGTCATTATTTTTGGATTTCAGCCCTCAACAATTTGCCAGTGATTTGCCAGAAAACCACAATTTTATGAGAAAAAGACCAAAAATACGAGGCAAAAATCTGGACATTCTGGGAAATCTGTGTAGCTGAAAGAGAGGTGTGGATCTTCTCCCCCCCCCCCCATGCTTTGCAGCTTTTCTCTGACTATGTACAGATATATAAATCTTTGCGCCCTTATTTAGCATCCGTACCTCTCCACTTGAGTAGGCCACCCTGCCCAGTTTATCCGGCATACATGTGAAAATGCTATAGGCATACTTAGTGCATTTTATGTCTCACCTCACACTTTTAATTGTTGTCTCTATCCCATGTCTCTCAGTCTCTTCATTTCAGTAATTAACTTTAGTCCTCTTAATCCATGCCTTCTTTTTGGGTGTCTGATATACTTATCTCCTCTTTATACTTGACATTTGTTCCCAATGGGGATCCCTTTCTGTTTGTCTGCTCAGTTACAACTGCAATGCTTAACCTTATATAAAACCTTCAATTACTTATTTTCCACATTCATTTCAGCGTACACAACCTCTTCTTTGGTATTCCTTCATCACAGTTCATACTTTATTTCATTGACGCAGTTAACAATAGGTTTATTAGCCTCATCAATCCACTTCTCTTTGTTTCCTATTCATTAACAGCTGACATCATGGTGATCATGTTCCCAACAGACACAGTTTTCATTTTCTTCCTGAAAATAAAATTTTGTTTGTTCCAATGTTTTATGTATCACTGTTGGTTTCATTTATCAGGTCCCATACATTCCCATGAACAACTGCTGTGTTGTATTTAAATTTAGCCATTGATTAACAATCATATAATTTATCGGTTCTCTGTCCCTCTACTGCTTACTCCCCTTTGTGAACAATGGACATTTTCGCTTTACTAATATTAAATGTATTGCCCTTTCCCATCATCCATCTCACGGCACGTATTTACACACTATTGCTTTACAACAGACACCTCATCATTTCTCTGTCACATATGAAATTTCCTTCAGGTAACACTTTCCTATCACTGTTAATGTTGTACTTCCAGTTATTTTATTAGGATATATAAAGTCCTCGTACAACAATTTTGCTTTCCACCTGCTTTTCATTATATCTACAGTTATCGTTCAATGTTGCAAAGCCATCCACTTGTTTTTCTCAAGCTGGGCAGTCCAATTCTTCTGCCTGTTTTCTTTATATAAGGTGCCAAGCATCATCCTCACTTATGCCCATGTGTGCTATGGCATCACTGCCCCTCCAAAGTTCATATTTATACCAGTGCACTTTCACTGTACTGTTCAGTTAAGTCAGAGTTTACTATCCACGAACCAGTTGTCCTCAGTATTTCCCTCAATCAAAACACAACCAGTCAATATCTCTTCTTTTAGCCATCTCTCTTCCTTGTAGATTGAATGATCTCCATTTCCTCTTACTCTTAACTCCTGTTGTTTCTTAATCAATGGAAACAGATGTTTCTTGCTCCCCTGGCTAAATTCCCTTCTGCTTCATCTCTTCCTGTTCTGGCACTGCTTCCTTTACCTCTGAAGTCACATGATTCACTGATTTCTGCAGCAGCACCATTACTTCCTCTAGGTCAGTGAATGTTTGTGATGCTATTTGCAGAAATATTCAGATCGCTGCTTGGTATAACATCCTCCAGTGAATTCCTCTCTGCTTACAGAGTTTTAACACTGGCATAAATGATTCACTACTTCCATGTCTGGAATGAAAAAAAAAAAATCTTGATCAATGAAGACCCTTAACATCCCCACTCAGGAACTTTCTACCAACTTCCAAACCTCAGATAGTATTTTTACCTTCAGTTCATAAGTCTGCAAGCTGGCTTTTATTGGTCTGGGCTTAGCATCTGGCTCTAATCTCAACATCCAAGCTGTCCTATGGGCAAGCTCAAACTTTACCTCCTCTTCAGGTATTCTGGTCAACTTTCTTAGGTCTGTTATCCCTTTCAGACAGTTTTGACTCTCATATCTCTTTGGGACTCCATTTAATTTTAAATTATTCCTTTGCAACCTTTCAATCTGCCAACTTAACTTCCACACAGTCCAGTCTAGCTTTGGTTGCTTCTACTCTTGTTTTCTGTTATACATTTTATCTTTAATGTCTTGAATCACCCCTGAGTGTTCACTTAGGATATGCATCACAGCCTCCAACCGTTTTACATATGCCAAAAGGTTTTCTTTTAATATCTGCTTAATTTCCTTTGGTTCTAACCGTATTGTGTTCAGGATAATTGTCTTTTTCCACACCATCCTTTCCTGCCACATTTAAGGGCATCACAGTGGTGCAGCAGATAGTGCTGTCACCTCACAGCAAGAGGTTCCACTGTTCAATTTTCAGCTTGGGTACCCTCTGTGCAGAATCTGAATGACCTCCCTGTAGTCATGTGTGTTTCCTCTGGGTGCTTTGGTTTACTCCTACATGAAGTAGGTAGATTGGGCACTCTAAATTAACCACTTGCACAAGTGTGGGGTGTAGAAAAACTACCATGACAGGGCTAGCCCCACCCCCCAGTGGTGTAAAGCTTGGCTCTAGATGATTGTCCCTGTTGAAGTGACACCCAAACCCCATGTACAAAAATGGGAAAAAGGGGTTGTAGATGGATGGATTACCTGCCATATCTAGACTTTTACTAATCTTCTCTTTCTGTGGATAATTTCACTCTGCTACACTTATTCACCTTTCAAGTGCCTCTTTCACAAAGAATTTGCTTACTTCCAAACCCAAACACTGGGGAGCCACAAATCTAAGCATTCACAGGAGGAGTGGAATTCCAGAACATGGGCAACAATCATATCACAGACATACTTAGTGGAAGAGAGGGCCCTGACAGCTCTTTATATGTCAGCAGCCCTGGTTCTTGAGAGATACCAAACTGTAACCCTGTCCTTGTTCATCCTAGTGAACATGGAGTCAGTGCCTAATAATGGAGTCACCAGTTGCTAGCATTTTTCCAGAAGATGAAGAGATATTATGCTGTTGGTGACATGTTGATGAAGGGGTGTACACATGAGAAGTATTAAGTGGGTTTCATTGCTGCCCAGTCCCAAGAGTTCTTAGAAGATTTGGTAGTGACTTTTAAGGTATCAGCATATGACAGTTCAGTATTTTCAATACAACGATGCTGTGTTCATGCAGTAAAACAGTTTGTTGGTCACTGCATGAATGAGATTTTAAGAGGGTTGACTCTGAGTTTGCTATGTGTTTGTACTTCTCTCAGGTATAACCTGTTTGGTTAAGCAAGGGTTCCCTTTCAGGGAGCATGAGGAGGTTCCTACAGTGCCTTAGTGTTAGAAGGCTGGCAATAGAAAGTGAGGCAGTCTTTTGTCTCCATGGTATCCAGTGCTTTATTCCTTTTATAGGAGCATGGCAGGAAACAATGTACAGTAAACTCCCTCTTATCTGGTCTCACTGGGACTGGACCTTAAGATGGATAAATGAATGTCTGGTTAATCAGAAAATGCATACAAAATAGCATTTATAGATAATAAATCAGCTAGAATAACAGGATTTGTGTTAATATGCATTTTTCTAATGAATATGAAATCTAAAACTCAAATGTCTGTCATTATTTAGCCCAGAGGAGGCAAAAGTGTTGTTCTTGGCCGTTGTCTTTTGCTAGGGCTATGGCAGAAATTTGATGGCTGATAAAAGACAGGCTGGATAAGAGGCAGTCTGTAAGGAAAACATATGGTCATATATGATATGTAGGAAAAACCAACATGCAAAGTAGTGCAGCTGGTAACAAGTCATTGCAGGCTCATGCACACACATACAGCCCAGTGCAGACTAAAGACCGTCACCCAAAAGATGAAACAAAAAGGATTGTTGCAGTAAATCCAGTACTTCCTTATTATAGTGGCCTTGACAAAATTGAAAACTGCCTTGGCGAAATTACTATGCAAGGAAACATTCAACATAACAAATAAGGTGCAGTCCACCTGCTTTGCTCACCTGCTTTGGTACCCAAACTAAAAATGAATGTAGTTAGGGTGTATTTCCTTACCTGCTAACATAAACAACTGACTGCATTTGTAGTTTTGCATTTATTAATTGCAATGTAAAGCTTGGCAGAGAGAAGGTAAAGTGCGAAGTAATGACGGACAATTATCGACGCACATGAGAGGTATACCCAAGCAAAGGTCGCTTTTCATTTTCTTGGCCAAACACATTCCTGGAGTGTGTATGCAGCCACCTCCTTTGCATAAGTGGGCAGGCCATGGTTGTGTGTGAATACATTGTGTACAACAACAGTGCCACCCAAACCTGCTAGGTAAGTGAACTGCCCATCCATCTCCCTCCGTACATCACAGCCACACTTTAAGTACAGGAGGCGATATGTGCCAGAGTAAGTGGCTTGGTACAATGTGCAGGACCTCTGCCAGAGTAGGTCAACTGCACTCCGTATCACTACAATTCACAGTAAAATAGTCACCTGAAACTGAATTAATCTCCCTCTTCACTGTTTACATTACTATATCACCAAGGCTGCTGTAATAAGGAAGTACCGTAAATTCTTAGAGAAAACTTCAGCTGTGTAAAGTAATCACTGTCCAGCTACAACTACCATGGCAATGTGTTCAGAGAAGGAAGTCAAGGTATATGAGAATTGGCTGCAGCCCAACCCTTCCAGAATGTAGGTATTACATAAAAAGGATTGCAAAATCTACTACAGGCCCTCATACCTTGTCCCTTGTTGTCTTACATGTCTGTATCTCCTTATTCACCTGGGATACAGAAGTATCTTACCTCTCTTTTCCCTCATAGGTGCCATTTTACTGATTATGGAATGGAAACTGAAACAGAAGTAGTCAGAAGCTTTGTCTAGGTCAGGAAGTGACATCACAGGTACCATGTTAGTCTCTTGCAGAATCACTCCATGCTTTAAATGGGAGACTTCCTCATATTCCCAGTTTGCATAATTCTAGCTGAAGAGTAAGTTTTGTTGTGTGCCCGAACTCTAAACAGTAATTTAATGATCAGTAAACAAGTTGGGAATGGTATCTGTTAAACAGTTTAAACAAACTGACACAGACACTTAGGAAGAGACTGAATCATCTTATTGTCCGGCAAAAATATGTACCTCTGTGTATTAATACTGCCTCCAAATGTTTACTGCTTTCCCCCTTTGCTCCAGAGATTGCTCCACGGTCTAAGATAAGCCTTCAGAACTTCACAGCCACTGGTGTTAGTGAATGCAGTAGAATATAATGGACATCTTTTGTTTCTGTCCATCAGACCCAAAATGCAGTCTATAATACTGATTCTGCATTACAGTCCTGATTCTTGGTCTATTTTTAGCTCATTGTTTTAATTGTAGGGTGGACTAGTTGCTTTATTCACCAAAAAAGTTAATTGCATAATTAAATAAATGCACACACTGGTTTCTTCTTTTTAACTCATGACCGATTGTGAGACAAATAAAAAACAAGTTATCTCAGTCACCAGTACTTGGGCACTACTGCTGTCAGGAGTTGAGAGAGTGCTACGCCTGCTGTAAGGAAGTTAAGACAAAAGTGCAAATATAAACCAATATAAGTCCAGGCTCATATGAATCAAGTACAGTACCTCATGCCTTAATACCTACAACAGAACAAGAACTGCAAAGGTTACAGGATGAGGGGTTTTGTGCGAGTACCAGTATATATAAGCCACATACATACACCAATGCTCAAGAGAAGTAAAGCAGGTGATGTTCACATATGTAGAGATTAACCCAGTGCTCAATAACTTTCCATATCCTCTGCCAAGAAAAAAAAGGTATTTTTCACATCTGGCTATCAGAGACAGAAGTGTTCAAAGATCACCATAAAATACACAGATATTCTCATGGAAAAGTACCATTTTAAATAAACACCTGACAAGTAATGTAAAACGCATTCTTCTAGTATAGCATTCCAGTCTTCAGAGTGGTGTCTGCACTTGCTAGATACTAGCAGAAAAAGCACCAGTACTCCAAAAATTCCCAATGTATAGTGCTGGCAAAATGTTATTCTGGTGACAGAGAATTAAGAGATCAACCTAAATAATTTACCACAACTCCGAGACAGGCAAGACATAGTAGGCTTTAGGTGGATAGAGTTAAGAAGACATTTTTATAAGATGGCATTTCATGTTGTGGGCACACAGTCAACAGCAATGTAGTATGCAGACTCTCTTCAAAAAAGCAGCGAATAAAACAATTACTGATATGAAAAACAAAAATAAATAAATTTGTAGGATTTCCGACACACTTTATTGAATAAAATACCTCAAGTAAGCGCTTTCGTCTCTTCTAACTCATACAGAGACTTCAGACTGTGGTTCACCAATAAATTATATACTTTAAATACTGTTTTTAAACCATCACATGATCCTGTCACATGATAAAAACACCCCTTATGCATAAAATAAAAACAATAAAAACCTAACTATTCATTTTAATGTTTCAACCCCTTTCTCTTTAAATACATAACAAATTCTTCTCTGTTGTTAAGACCTGGTGGGAAACATGCATTTAACCTAACTTGCCAGCAGTATTCTAGCCACCCTAATTTTTCTTCTATATTTATTATATTCCTAATATTTTTTAATGCTTCTAACACCAAACATTTAAAATTAATCTTACATGTCTTCTCTTTGTAGTTCTTACTCATTGCATTTCTCTCATCTCTACTTGTGATGGCATATTTGTGTTTGTAAATCTCTTATTTCTTCTTCAGGATCCCCTCTTTCCTCCATCCTAAAATTCTTCGCTTCTTCAAAAAACTCATTGCAATTTTTGGTAAGGTTACTTATTCGTTCTAAATGGCCTTTTACTATGTTCCTTTTTGTTCTTTTAGGGTGTAAACTTGAATAATGTAAATACATATTATTCTGAAAGTCCTTTTTATATATTTTCGATATTAATTTGTTTTCTTTATTTTCTATCTTGTTCAGAATGCACAAATGGTGGAAGTATTAGATAATAAGGCTGGATTCAATGGGTGAGATTTATTATATAGTGAAGTTGATAGTAGAGGGAAAACCAAAGAAGTAGAAAGGGCTAAGAAAGAATATTATTATAAGACACCAATGGCAGTCCAAAATAGTGTATGGACTCCAAAACTATAAAAACTAGTATTAGTAGAAATTGGGGAATACTTAAAGCAAATAGTGAGACTGTTAATAAGATAGGTGCAGAACATAAGTTTGTTCAGAAAAGAGCCAAAAATTATAAAGATTTTTTTTCAAAGGAAGCTTAGCAAGTCCAAACCAGTGGAAAGTAAGAGTGGAATGGTGAAGTGTTTTAACTGCAACACATGCAATTATTTATACACAGAATCCAGAGAACTGGAAGTGGGAAACTATAAGGTAAAAGTGCCAGGAATATTCACATGTAAAATTAAGAATGTATATTTATTAATATGTTTAGAATGTTAATCCTTCTATGTAGGGAGAACTTCGAGAGAACATTATAGAAGGATTTACAAACACAAATATGCCATCACAAGTGGAGATGAGAGAAATGCAATGAGTAAGCTCTATGAACACTGGGTTTAGTGTTGCTATGTGTGGGTGCTGGTGATGTGGGTTTAGAAGGGCTATGCGTTGCTTGAGGTGTAGTACAGGTGTTAACCTTCTCCTCTTGACTGCCTAGCACAATCTTGGGTGGAGAGAGCTTTGCTTCCGGTTTGGCTATATAAGTGCATCTCTCTCAGGTGGTAGTGTTGTGTAGTAGGAGGAGAGGGTTGTCTGTATACATGAGGCAATTGCTGCATTGCCCCAGTATGCCCAGATTCACCAGGTGGACAGGAAAAATCACCGGAAGCTGACCCTTGGATATGCCTGGTTTGGTGCTTTTTTTTTTTTTTTTTTTGTAAAGTACAAGAGCTGTTTTCCCTTACCTTAGCAAGGTACTTTGCAATTATAAGCTGTTTATTGCCTATGGTTAATTTCTCCATATTAACATGGAGAGTTGAGTGCTTGTATCAGTTTAAGACATCCTAGTGCTTTCCAGCAGGTTTTAAAGCAAGTGCTAGTCACAGGGATGCTTAAAGGTTAGATGAAAAAAATGGTTTATCCTAAACACTGCAGTGTGCACTAGAGGAGTTAGATGTGAAAGTGGGTAACTTAATTTTTACCTGTCTAAAAAGTTAAGTTTTAGTGGAGAGTCACTATTTTTAAAACAGCAAGATAGATTGAAAGGTGGTGGTCACTTTTGTATTCTGGTACTATGGAATACAGTAGGATGGCCAATAAATTTAAATAGTTGAAGGGGAGTGATTTCACAAAATTATAATTTTGTGCTTACTCACACAAGCCAGTAAAAACAGAGAGGAAATGAGATATATGGTCAAATTAACATAATGGGAAGGCAACTAAAAAGACAGTGGTGTTTAAGAACACTACAGTAACCGGGTGGGAGAGTGGGGAAAATAAATTCTCACAAGAGACAGAGCTGTGGTCTCTTTTCAAGTTTTAATATGCAGTTAAAAGCAGAATAAATGTAAAACACAAAGTAAATAAAGCAAATCACAGTATTCAAAATAGAAAAAGGCAATAAAATAATACAACAAATAAAAAGCAAACTAACCTTTCCCTCACAACAAAGTGTAGCAGAGTCTGGGTGAGCCTTTCTAGTAAAGCTCTGAAATGTTTTATTTTACCCCTTAAATTGAAGGTTTAGTTCCTAGCTCCAGTCCTCAGTTCACAGATGATTAACCTTAACTGACCTGTTCTATTGACCTGTACTAATTTCTGCCTGACTCACAAAAGACAGAGCTGTGGTCTCTTTTCAAGTTTTAATATCCAGTTAAAAGCAGAATACAAGTAAAATACAAGGTAAATAAAACAAATCACAGTATTCAAAATAGAAAAAGGCAATAAAGTAATACAGCAAATAAAATGCAAACTAACCTTTCCCTCACAGCAAAGTGTAGCAGAGTCTGGGTGAGCCTTTCTAGTAAAGCTCTGAAATGTTTTATTTTACCCCTTAAATAGAAGGTTTAGTTCCTAGCTCCACCCCCTCAGTTCACAGATGATTAACCTTAACTGACCTGTTCTTTTGGCCTGTACTAATTTCTGCCTGATTCACAAGAGACAAAGTTGTAGTCACTTTTCAAGTTTTAATATGCAGTTAAAAGCAGAATACAAGTAAAACACAAGGTAAATAAAACAAATCACAGTATTCAAAATAGAAAAAAGCAATAAAGTAATACAACAAATAAAAAGCAAATTAACCTTTCCCTCACAGCAAAGTGTAGCAGAATCTGGGTGAGCCTTTTTTATATTTGAACTAATTTATTTGGTTAGTGGACTTGGAGAGTTTATTGTACATCATCACCACATAAACTTATTCAAAATATGTATAAGGTACCAAATCTACATAGACACACATTTCTACAACTTGGGTTCAAGTCATTTGTTATATTTATTTTACCTCAAGAGATGGTGGGAGTTTCAAACACTCTTTTTAAACACTCTCTTTGATTTCATGTCCAAGGGACATCTATGAAAAAGTAGAAAAGAAGAAGAAAAGTAAAAGACAGATTTAGTTGGTCACATTAATCATGTTATTTTATTTTTTTCAAACTTGTATAAAACTTGTGTTTTTTTATGATTTTTATGATAATTAGGACAAGTTGATTTTTTTATACTGGATGCTTTATGCTGGCTGGTAGAACAACATTTGAATGATTGGGTGTATTATGGACATGTGACATTATTTCATTAACTATAAATTAAGTTTTTTTTTTACTGATGAACAAAATGGTTCTGAAGAAGTCCTAACAGTTTAAGGATGAAAGTGCTTAACCAGATTTGTTCTCATTTATTTTTGTGTGATTTTTATCCATATATTTTATTTACCGAGTTTGTATCAAATATTTAAAATTAAAGTGAACATGATTATAGTTACTTCTCGGAGTGGTGGTTTCTCAACTTTAATGAGAAGTTTTGCATATAGGGGAACACTACGTGAGCACTTTTCTGGTTTTGTGAATTTGTGATTTCCCATCCATTGGTCCAGACTGTGCTTGAAGTTGGTCAGGGAAGGGGTCCGCTTCACCTGAATAGGAGAGGCAATCTTTGGGACACATATCTGTCTCTTTCTTCAGCCTTATCTATTTGTGTCAGAGATCAGGTTTAGATCCTTTGAGTGGGCAACCCTTGTACAGTTAATTTGTGAATATGCAAAATTTCCATCAGGGTTGTGTCACAGACTGCATTGTGGGTCAAACACAGATCACTCTACAGTAATTGGTGGGAAACTGAATACAGTGATAGGGCTTTTGATTGGTCTACATATGACATGTTGGTTATACCCTGTGTTTTTTTGGTGAGAAACCTCAGAGGAGACTCCAACTGCTGCAGGTGCCTAGTGAGGTACATGTCAAAGGGTGCATTGTACTCAATTATTGGTCTGATGAGGGCCAGGTACAGTGGTACTATGACATCCTTAGATCTGAATGCTGTGCCCTTACTTATAAGCTGAGCCACATAGAAGGATTTCCTCACCACCATGGACACATGGCTGTCAAACTTCAGATTACTACCCGAGTACCTAGATCCCTTTGCACTGGGTCCAATCTTAGGGGGTGCTATCAGTGTTGTAATTTGGAGGGGAATTTGATTTCCCACAGTGTATTATTATGCAGTTCCCTATTACGTGATCAAAACCTTAGGTTATCGAACACCTAAAAGTCAATCGCTAAATATCAAAGTCTGAAAATTGCAAACAGCCATTTCCACACAGGGAAATGAGTTGTTTGGTCATTACATGGATTTCATTCTTTCTCCACTGTAGAGCGATCTTGGAGTTGGCATATTTAGTTAGGGGGTGTGTGGGGGGCTTTTAAACTTCATTTCTGTTTAAAACTTTTTTTTTTAATTTGGTCAATGGCATTGTTTCCCTATGTGGAAATGGCCATTTTTGATGTTAAGGGTTCGATATTTCGTGATTGACCTTTAGGTGTTTGATAATTTAAGGTTTTGATCGCGTAATATAGACCCTTATTATGCAGTTCTTTAAATTTAGTTTGAGGCTATGACTCTACATGAGTTATTAGTCTGTGTCAGACCATTATGTAGGATATCAACATCTTATGGGAGTCAGTGATTGCCCCCAACTTGCAGTCATCAGCAAATTTGGTCAGCCAAAGGTCATCTACATTTGCCTTGACATCTGAAAAGTATATCCCAAACAGGTGGAGACCCAGCACTGAGCCCTGTAGTACTCCACTGGTGACTGGCCTTTTTCTGGTGTGGATTCTCCCACTCTAATAACATGCGACCTATCTGTGAGCCATTTGGCTATCCATCTGGTGACATAGAGGTTTATGCATAATTTTGTGAATTTATCTATAATACTGTAGCAGAGTATTGTGTCAAATGCCTTGGCCAGGTCAAGGTAGGTGGTATTCACTGTCTTACCATCATCCATGGCCTTGATGACCTTCTCAAAGAAATCCACCAGACTGAGCAGGCAGGACCTGCACTTGATGAAGCCAAACTGGGTTGGGTCTAGAGTCTGGAAATGTCCTGTGTAGTTGTTAATCAGGTCCATGATTATCCTTTCCATAGGCTTGCATATGAGGCTAGTCAGACTTATGGATCAGCAGTTTCCTGGATCAGTTAATTTTCTCCCCTTGTGCAAAGGGATGACTATTGCTGTCCACTACTCTGCTGGGGCAAAGCCTCACTGGAGATGGTTAAATAGCGATCGAAGTGGGTCTGCTAGGTCATGTTTCAAGTTATTTAATAGGCACACTGGGATTCCATCAGGGTCCATTGAGGAATGTTTCTAGCTTTAGAAAGCAGAGTGATGACCTGTTCTTTTCTGATAACAGGCAAAGGAATGGTATGAGGTACTTCATGGGAGTGACTGGAGATGGTAAGGGGTGAAATCTTAGCTGAATTTATTGGTCAGCAGGTTTGCTATTTCTTTTGGCTGAGTATAGGTAGTGCCATCTACAGCCAACTGAGTACATTGTTGAGTGCTTCTATTAAGATTTTGGAAATAACTAAAAAATGCTTTGTGGTTATCCTTTACTTGGGAGGTAACTAAAAATGCTTTGTGGTTATCCTTTACTTGGGAGGTTATTTTAATTTTGCATTTAGCTCTTGAAGACTTGACAAGTTCCCTGATTTGCCTGATGAGACTAATGAGGGATTTTTTTTCTCTGTTGTGCACTCTCCCAATTACTTTTAGACAGGACGTTCTTCCTTCTATTGTATAGTCTATTTATGCCAGGGGTCCACCAGTGACTTGTTTTTCTGGCTAGACCGGTTTAGTTTGGTCAGATACTGCCGTTTCTATGTAGTTGTTTAAGTGGTTGTATAGGGCATTCGTGTATCCTTCTACATAGGCTTCCATGTTTTTGGGATTGGGGTGTTTTAAAATTACCTGTGCTATCTCTTAATAGAAGGTAATTTCCTTGGAAAACGTCTTAAGGGTTTTAGGGTTTGATGGGGTTTTACTGTTACATTTATTTCAAATGAGTCTGATTTATGATTTGATCTTAACAGTCAGGGCATTATGCTTGGGGGGGGGTGTAATGCTACCCCATGTTTGTGAGTATTATGTCAAGGATATTTGAGCCCCTAGTGGGACTGTAGACAAGCTGTTCCAGAGCATTTGCACTGAAAAAAATCTAGGAATCTCTGATCCTGAATGTTAATGGTTGTGTATGTTTCCCAGTTTATGGAGGAGTAGTTAAAATTGCCCATGAGTAGTGTGTTGCGCTGAATGGTGATTCTAGTAATGTCAGGTATGTGAAGTGGATTTCCTGGTTCATGGTTGGGGATCTGTAGTTTGCAATGGTATGGTGGATGATTTTGCCTGCAGTCAGCTGGACATGGAGTAGCTTAAGCAAGTCATCCTGCTTGACCAGTCTAGAGGTGTGATTGTTTTTATGTAAATGGAGACACATCCTCCTTTCATTTTTTTCCTTTTCAGTGGGTGGTCTGAATGTGTGATAGGCATTGTAGCTTTGCACTGCTGGGGTGCCTTCCACAGCTTTGAACCATGCCTCTGTAACTGCACAACATCAGCGTTTACCATGGCAAGGACAGCTTCCAAGGAGAGCAGTTTCTTGTTAAGACTCCTAGCACTGAGCAGTAGTACCTTCAGCCCGGCATTAGAAGAATTTGTTATGTTGGTAGGTCTGTTCGTTGGCACTGCCTAAAAAAGGCACTACGGGGTGGCTAATGTCTTGGTCAGTATTTGAAAGCCTAGTGGCGATAGGTGCAGACCATTTCTATGAAAGCAGCATGCTCTGTCAATCATGTCATCTCAGGGTGACAAATACTGGATCCGCTTGGAATTACACCAGTAGCTAAGCCAATTACTGAAGTCAATCATTTTCTGTTTGTATCTTGGTATCATTTTTGGTGAGGGTAGAATACTGCTCAATGCAAGGCTCATGCCTGCTGTGACATGTATTCAGAGAGGTCCATCATGTCTGTCTTCATATAGTCCAGGGAGGTACATCTCAGGTCATTCACACCCACATGGACTATGACTGAGTCATACTGGTACTTGTGGTTGAGTAATATGAGTGCCTGGGTGATCTTGTGAATCCTGGCCCCAGACAGGGTAGTGGCTGTAACCCTCTCTTTATCCAACCTGCTCGTCTCCTGTGTGTTTTTTATACTTTTATTCCAGCTGCACTGAAAATTACTTATCACGTCAAGCAGCAGGATCTGTGCCACTGACTTTCACAGCCACATCTAAATAAGCCCCTTAATCAGTCTCCCTTAAGGTCTTCCCTGAAAGAAAGATAAAAAACTTGTAAGAGGTAATAGATTATTACATCTGTGCTACAATTATTTTTCTTTTTCTATTTTGGTAACTTGGTGTCTATGGTGTTTATTGACATGATCTCTGACCTCCCTATGAAGAAGATAACTTTAGAGTCATGATATGGTACCATAAGATTAAGCAATTACAGAATGAAATCAATAATATGAGCAGTAGCATGTATGCGATATGCTCAACATGTATAAACTTTTCAATAAAATATACTACTAGTCTCATGACAAGTCACTTATTCAGAGAGAGAGACAGAGTCTCAAAACAGGAAATAGCTGCACAGTCTCTTAATAATCAGATGAAAATATGTTGGATAACGCCTTTTGGAAGTTAGAAGAAAAAACAGATGGACAGCATATGTGAATATATTTTGGACTAGTGCTCATTTGTTTTGCTGTAAGTGAGCACAGCTCTTCCGGTTCTCACTTCAGCACACGGACTTAGAGGACACTTAGTAAGGTTGTGGCAGTCTCCAAAGCACTGCAGTCCTTCTTGGTCGGGGTATGAGACTTGAACTAAATAACAACTGACGTTGTTACATTAGTCTTCAGATTATGTTAGTCTTTTGATGTCAATTAGCCTTAAAATGATACCAGCCAGGTCCTCATATGACTGTGTTAACAGATGTCGGTGGGTGGTACAGACTTGGCTGTAGTCCAAGTTAAATTGTAGCTTCAGCCACATTAGATCAAAAATGGTGAAATAGAGGAGTTTTATAAGTTGTTTCACACACACACACACACACACACACACACACACACACACACACACACACACACACACACTCACACATACACGCACACACACACACATCACACATGCACACACACATGCACACATGCACACACGCGCACACACACACACACACACACACACACACACACACACACACACACACACA
This sequence comes from Protopterus annectens, assembly GCF_019279795.1. Lineage (NCBI taxonomy): Eukaryota > Metazoa > Chordata > Ceratodontiformes > Protopteridae > Protopterus > Protopterus annectens. The sequence goes on from NC_056725.1 coordinate 1,732,812,567, forward strand.
CACACACATACACACACAGTAAATTAAGATATGTTGCCATAGCCAGTGATAATATTACATTATATGCATAAAATAACAAGACTGTATTTAGTTAAGCCACAGAAAAAGGTGAAAATAATAATATTGCTACTATGAGAAACAGATACACTGTGTGTGTTCAGGTACACATGTGTTTAAGCAGTAAAACATGCCAAACAGAAAATCTGTAATCTGTATAATGAATTCCAAAAAAATTTTAGACAATGTTTAACATTTTGTGCATATCTTATATGTAGATCTCTATATACATACATAAATAAATGAATGAATGAATGAATAATGAAATTAATATATATATATTTATATATAAACAAATGGCGATGCAAACAGAAGGTTTCCCTGATCTGCATTGTCGTTTGCTCAAGTTTATCGAGCATTTCAAAATTTTCTAAGTTTGTCCTAGCTTTCTGTCGGAGTGGCCTTGTGAAGTTTTGGCCTTGTTCAAAGACTACATCCAGATATGCAGAGCTGTCTACCAGCTCAGGTGGGTCCCTAGTATAGACGCCAGTGGTGTAGCTGGTGGTGTGAAAGAGGCAGTCCGCCCCGGGTGGCACTTTTGGAACTGTCACATAGTTTTAACTAAAAAAAAAAAAAAAAAAATTAAAACATTTTACAACACTACCCCACTGGTCGTTTCATGTCGAAATAGGCGTGGCCAGAGTGATTGACATGCCTAGTGTCTGTGATGTGGCATGCAAATAATGCATGATTGACATGCCATGCAGATTTGCCTGTGACATCATGAATATTCATTGTCTAATCATAGTTTACCATTTTCCTCAAATTAGTGCGATCTCGGATTCATAGCCGGCCTTAGGCATAAGCCAACTAGACGGCCACCTAGGGTGCCGCTCTAGCAGGGTTGCTTTTCCAGTAATCTGGATGATGTATGTAGACCAGGATGGGGGCACCGGATGGTGAAGGGGGGCACTATGGAGCCATTTTGCCTATGTTACCAGTTCACAAAGGCCGGCCCTGCTCGGAGTTGGTTTGTAGCAGGGGGGGTGGGGGGTGCAGCCCCTCACATGGAGGGTGTAGGGGGCTTACCCCCTGCAAAAGCAATTTTGTTGGTTAATGATGAATAAAAATATTCTCTGTAAAGCTGGCAATCTGATAGCTGGGTTTCACAAATAAATAATTGCAGTCCATTAATTTACCTATTTTAAACCATTAAGTTTGTAAAATGTATAATACATTTTATATGCTTAACTTCTATATACTTTAATTCCATTTGGAGTGTTGCCATAATTTTCCGTTCCCCACTCTCCTGTCATAGTCTAGAACTACACCGCCCCAAAAGTTATCTTTGTTCTGACCTGTCTGAATGTGTATTAAGAAATGCTGTTATAAAACTGAGTTTGATGATGTATCCAATCCTGTGTTTTTCTTGTAGAACTCCTGTTATGACAATTCATGCAGATGAACAAAAGAACAACATGTTTATTCAAAGATATAGAAAAAAAATCACCATGTGCTGGGTCTTGGGTGGGGTTTGGGTGCAGTCCTTGCTACTGTGCATCTGGTGGGTTAGTGTTAAAAAACATAGCCAAGAATGGTGCTGTAGCATCATGTTCTGTTCTTCTGGTCCGGTCACGTCAATGCGTGCTGTACTTCCACACAAATTTAAAATACATCTATTCCAAGTAAGAAAAGTTTTCTGCTGCTCACATTTGTGTGATCATTTTGCTGCCTGTTCCAAGTAAGGAGAGTTTTCTTATTGCTGCTCACATTTGTCTTTTTGCTGCCCTTGCCCAAGTGTACTCATCGTTTGCTGATTCTTATTGCTATAATGTTTAATTACTTCTTTTTGCTGGTTCTTATTGCTATAGTGTTAAGTGTTTAATTCCATCTTTTTGCTGCCCCTGCCCAAGTGCATTGCTGGTTCTTATTGCTGCAGCATTTAAAAAACACACAAGAGCTCAGAGAAATAAGAATTACTCTTTACTGGCGCATCCGGTACCTCTGCTTATGCCTTCAAGGAATAATTAATACACCATACAGCTCATATTTTATACCATATTTAATTACATAATTGAATATCAATTAATAAGTTTCCAAAGTGTCAGTGCAAAGATTTAAAGTGACAACGCAAGTATTTAAAGTGCTAATACATTCCACAATACACATACAAAAATACTAAATTTAAAATGTTACAGTTTACTGAAAATAACATATATCTTTCTCCACATTCATATTAATGTACAGATCTTTGCAGTGACACTTTGGGAACTTATTAATTGATGTTCAATTATGTAATTAAGTTTAGTATAAAATATGAGCTATGTGGTGTATTAATTATTCCTTTAAGGCGTAAGCTGAGGTACCGGATGCACCAGTAAAGAGTAATTCTTACTTCTCTGTGTTCTTGTGTGTTTTTTGGCTTAGAAAGTGGTTCGTGGTTTTTATTTCATGGTTGAAAGGCAGAGGAGTCTGGTTTTCATGGCAGCCGAGGGTTCACGTTTTTCCTGTTCCAGTATGTGGAAGGAGAGAGAGGAGAGGGTTGCCTGCAATGATCCCTTCACATCAGGGGAGGTGAATGCATATGAGGTGGATTTTGTTAAGCTTGAACAGCTGTTTATCAAGGAGGTAACTTTGTTCTATGACATAAGACTCCTTGAAAAGTATTTATCCCTGGATATCACTCCCAAGGGTTTGAGAATTAACCGTTTACCAACTTATGAATTCTCTGACGAGGAAGCGGATTTGTTGGAGGAATGGAATGCCACCTCATTATTGTGCACTAAAACCTGGCTTAAATTTTTGATTAAATGTAACACCAGGCAGTAGGAGAAAATACGAGCCAAGGTTTTGCAAACTCAGACCCATTTGGCCGAAGTTGTGGTGGAATCCTCACTTGATACGAAGCTTAAAGACATAAAAGTGGGGTGGACAAGGTGGAAGAAGCTGTTACTCTTTGTAAGAAGGGTAAATTGCAAAGGGACATTAATGATTACAAAAATAGTTTGATCTTTGCTTGTCAACGCAAAGACACAAGGAGGAGAGTGGCAGCACGCCGAACTAATGGGAGAGGTCGTGACCAGCAGGAGTCCTCCCAGTCTTCAGTAGAGACAGCATCGAGCAGTAAAAAAAGTGTTTCCTTTGAGGATATGAATGAAGAAGAGCAGAATCCACAGCTCAGAGGGGGACAACTGAAGGCTCCAAGGATTGTGGTCACAAATGGCAGGGGAATTCAAATGTGGGCAACAAGAACAGGAAAAGGAGGAATTAAACCTGATGGAAAAGTTCTGGTGGAAGCGGGTGCTTCATGTAATGTGGGACTGACATTCATTCTGGTTTTTGAACCTTTTGCAAATGTTCAGGAGAGCGGAAATGATTCCGTAAGTTTGAAAATTGTTAATCTATCAGATTTAAACCTGAATAATGACATTGTGTCTGTATTGGACAAAGGGGTTAAGTTTATCCCTATTCATTTTCCTAGCTTGGCTGATTTAATGCTTGAGGTTACTCGTTTCTGTCGTAAGTTGCATTTAAAATTTTTTTTCGACAATAGAAGAAACAAACTAACCCAAGAAAGCAGTGTAAATTTGAATTAAGATGTAAATATTAATGTTGATGATTCTTTGCTCAATTTGTCAATTTATGAAAATGATTTATTTGATTTTGGGGAATGTACTGATGTCACAGAGGAAGTTGGGGATGGTGATGCATGCTTTGTTACTGGATATGGCAGGCTACAAGTAACGCAAGTACTGTACCATAGTACATTTTCACCACCAAAAATTTCTGCTAGCATTTGCACTTTCAAAAGTATTATTTGTAAGCAATTGGAGGTAGAATTCCAGAAATTTAGAAGGGCTAAGAAGGAATATAATTTAAGTAAAAAGCAATGGGAATTTCTACAGCATTTAAGGCAAATCAGACAAAAATATGCATTTACTCGGCAGATAAAGGAGGTAATTGGGTAATTTTAACCAGAGATCACTACAATAGGATGGCTAGGGATCTTCTTGAAAATGCCATGGTGTATAAAGCTCTGCCCAGCAACCCTGTTAGTGAATTCAACTCCCAGTTATTGGAGATTTTAGAGAGAGGGGAAAGGCTTGGTTTCCTTTCTGCTTCTGATACTAAGAAGTTATACATTAGGAACCCCAAGGATGCTAAATTTTTAGTGATACCTAAAATCCATATAAACATAGACAATCCACTTGGTAGGCCAATAGTATCAGGCAGGGGAGCGTACTTACAAAATGTGGGCATGTTCTTAGATTACTAACTTAAAGATAATTTGAGCAAGATCATGTCGCACATTAAGAATGGAAAATAACTTTCTGATTTGATTGCTGGCATGGAATGGCATAGTGATTATTACTGGGCTAGTGTGGATGTTAAGTCATTATATACTAGTATCAGGAACAGATGGGGTATAGAAGTGGTAAGGAAACTGTTGGAAGGCCCATGTATGGATTTTTTGCTACGTTTGCTGGAAATCTCTTTGGAACACAACTCTTTAAGTTTGATAATCAGTATTATTTACAAAAGGAAGGTATGGCAATGGGGGCATCATATGCCCCTGTTTATGCCATTTTATTTATGAATCAATTTGAGAATTCATATATTTATAATACTAAATTTTATAAGCAGAAAGTAGTTGTGTTCAAAAGATACATAGATGATTTGATCTTTATATGTAAAGGTGATAGAGGGGAATTTCAGGATTTCATGCAATATTTGCATGGTAACCATTTTGGTTAGGAGTTTACTTTTCACACTAGCAGGGAAGCAATGCAGTATCTGCATTTAGAATTTTTTGTGGGAGAAGGTTATAAGGTTGTGTTCAAGCTGTTTGTTAAGGAAACTGCAGTTAATAACTTTCTTATGGCTGATAGCATGCATGCCCCTCATTTGGTGGCATCATTGCCATATAGGGAATATTTACGCATAGCTAATAATACCTCAAATAAGTCCAAGCTGGGGGATGAGTTTGTTAAGGTTAGGGCAAAATTACTCAGCAGGGGTTATGATGGAAATATTTTAAATTCGGCTGAGAACAAAGTTAGAAGAGCTTTAGGGGTAGCCTACACCGAGGAAGTGGGTAATTGTGTAAGAAGAGATCATACATATCAGGACAGGAGAAAAGGAGAGAATGAGGACATAATATTTTTTGTGAACAGCTTTGCACTTTTTTCTGACATCCTTAGGAAACTAGTAGAAAGATTTTGGCCTACAATTAAAAATTATGTCAGTTGGAAGGAGTTGTTCCCTGAACGGGTCACTTTCTCATATAGCAGGTTTATGAATTTGAAAGAACTGCTTAATATGGGTAAAATGGAATTGGAAAATGTAAGAAAAGGGAGTTTTCCTTGTGGTAGGTGCAAAATGTGCCACAAAAATTAGAAATCTGAATGGGGTCAACATAAATGGTAGGTCATATAAGGCCCTGGATCAATATAATTGTGAATCTTGGGGTGTGGTTTACATTATTGGTCGTGGTTGTTCCCCCATAAAGTGGTATATAGGACAAATCAAGAGGGCAGTGAAAAAATGGATTATGGAGCATTTGGGGGACATCAGGAAGGGCATATTGGAAAGCCCTGTAGCAGAACATTTTAAAAAATGTCATGGGAATTCAGATTCCACTTTCTTTTTTAGTGTGTTGGCTAAACCCATAGCTTGTCAGGGTGAGGAATTTTTGAGTAGCTTGATGTTGTTAGAGACAAAATGCATTATTAACTTCGGTACTTTATATTAAATCTGGACATTAATATGAATGTGGGATAAGATATATGTTATTTTCAGTAAATTGTAACATTTTTAATTTAGTATTTTGTATGTGAATTGTGGAATGTATTGTCACTTTAAATACTTGCATTGTCACTTTAAATCTTTGCACTGACACTTTGGGAACTTATTAATTGATGTTCAATTATGTAATTAAGTATGGTATAAAATATGAGCTATGTGGTGCATTAATTGTTCCTTGAAGGCGTAAGCCGAGGTACCGGATGCACCAGTAAAGAGTAATTCTTACTTCTCTGCCCTCTTGTGTGCTTTTTGGCTTAGAAAGTGGTTTGTGGTTTTTATTTCATGCTGTAGCATTTAATCCATTCTCATTTGAGTGCTGGTTCTTATTGCTGCCTGAGTGCACTCCTCATTTGCTGGTTCTAATTGCAGTAGTGTTTAATCCACGTGTGTGTGTGTGTGTGTGTGTGTGTGTGTGTGTGTGTGTGTGTGTGTGTGTGTGTGTGTGTGTGTGTGTGTGTGTGTGTGTATAAAATGTTCCAGTTAGGTATACCTGGTGGTTAGTCTTACTCAGGCTCAAACCCTGTACCTTAGATACAAGAGTCTGAATTCTGTAGCCATATCACCACTTAAGATTCAAAGAGTTGAGCCCATAGCTCTCAACTGTCCAGATTTTCACAGAATGTCTGGAATGTTTGGCTCATACTTTTGGTCTGTTCCTCTTACAATTTATGGTTTTCTGGCAAATCAGTGAGAATTGAATTTGCTAAATAATGATAGTCATTTAAGTTTTGGTCTTCTTATCTTTCAGGAAACCCATGGTAACACAAATCACTTTATTCTAGCAACTTTCTAAGATTATACAAGCAATGCTTAAAATGTGTCATTGGTTTTGGGCCTTTGCGCCCTCCCCCCCCATAAATTTTGTCTTTTTCCAAATTTCTTGTGCTGCAAAGTTGAGATATTTAGTGGTGTCAAGTGGATTTTACAAGGAGCCGAGAGCTTCAGGGGAAGAGAAGTTAAGTTCTGCTTATGACAAGTCGGCTTGCATTGTTAGTAGCACAACAGGTAGTATACTTGCTTTTGATACAAAGGGTTATGGCTTCTACTCCCACAGTATGTAGATGGATTGCTGATACTGTACTGCATTGTACTTTAAACAGAATGGATGCTGCAGTCCTGTGAATGTCCTCCTTTGGAGGAACTACCTAGTAACTATGAACCTGTTATCAGTTTTCTATCCATTCCCTATTGCAATATTACTAACTTATCATTTTCTTAATGTAACATAGGCAATTTATTCTTCAAGGGAAATAGGCACTTTATTTGTAGATGAAACAATGAAATATAAAGTTGCTTGCTAGCAGCAACCTCTTCATTAATTACAGATCTCCTTAAAGTGGAATTATTTAGATCACTTTTACTTCTGCAGAGATTGTGCATATTTACTGATATTGGTAGATTGTAATGACAAAAATTTGAGTAGACTTTTATTATGGAAATGTTCTGAATTGGGCAGTTTTGTCATTATTGGTTCATATATTTTGTTTCATTGCTTACTGTAAAAATGTTCAAAACAATAAATTTAACACATGTTCTAACAAGTGTGCTGTATTATACAAGGAATATAATTTAATGGTTCTACCTCACATAAACGAAACACCACAACACCGACAACGCAATCACCGACACCACATAACCGACGAGACAAAAAAAAAAATCCCACATGCCCGACAAATAAAAATAACCGGCACACAACACAAACCACATACACTCATACACACACAATCAACAACAAAACAAAAAACAAAACAAAAAACCATACACAAACCACACAACACAATCACAAAATTACGCCAACCTACACAACTACACAACTACCTACAACCTACACACAACCACACCCCCTCCCAAACTCACTACCGCACACTTACCACCTACCGTCCTAGCCTAACTCGCCCATCCCCGCCCCTAACCAAACACAATCCCGCCCACTTCACTCTAACCTAACCTCCTAACCCAACCTCTACCTATCTGCCCCCCCCCCCCTCTAACCTACTGCACACTTAACTCACCTAACCCCCCCCAACTCCCACTTACCCACCCCTGACCCCACCCCCTCCCCACTACCTTTACTCACTCCTCCCCCGTCGCACTGCCCCTTTTCATCCCTTTTTATCCCGGCTACTGCTCGATACCTCGGTACTTTCTTTCTACGGGTCGTCTTTCTGCTCGTCCTTCTGGTATTTCGCGTCCGCGTCGGTCTCTTTGTCTGCTTTCGCGAATAATTTAATACAATCAGGAAGGTAAATCAAAGAACACATGTATGTTTGCATGGTCCTAAATGTGTGTGCATGGGCCTATTATTTGAAAACAGCCCAAAGGTAAACGTTATCCATCACTGGCCAGAGGCATTTTCTGTGAATGTGGGTTTCAATGCTGTTTCATTGAATGTGGGTTTCAATGGCAGAGAAGTTTTAATGTTGTCTGTTTTCATTGTGAGACTGTATTGCTTTGTTTAGAAGATATCTATCAGTGTTTGTGCTATAAATTTTAAAATAAAAGCTTTTAATGAGATCCAAATAATCATTGTAGACGTAAAGCATAAAGCAGTATGCACATTAGTGTTTATGGTAAATGGGGAGAGATGGCCAAGTACTGGGACACTGGAATGGCTGCAGGGGGAGAAGGCTGTGTATGGGGGGGCCTATTTGACCATGATTTTTGTGAGTGGGGAGGGGCAGCAAACTCAATGACAGCCCCAGGTGGCACAGACTCTAGCTACACCACTGGTAGAAGCTGAGTAAACCATACCTGCTCTTGCTAAGAAAACTGTCCCCAAAATAGACTCTACCTTAGAAAGCAGAGAATTGACTCCTTATGTACCAGTCATGTCTATAAATGGGATGCTATACCATTATTATCTAATTTCTTCCGCTTCCATACAATAATCCACCATTAGGCCGTTCATGTTATCAAACTGTTTCCATGTTGAGACTACCTTTACTGCACTGCACATTATCCATCCTAGCTTCATTTTAACTCTAAACCCTGTACTGCTAAAAGTTTTATATTTTTCATTTTCACCTCGATGTTTAATTAACGAATTTTAAGACTCTGATTAGGAGAAGGTGTTAGCCCCTCCAAGAAAGTAAGGGAAACTTGTAAGTTCTTCCTTCATATGTACATAAAAGCTTACCCTGTTTGCAAAATAAGGTAGAGAAATGTAAGCTTTCCAAACATGAAACTGAAACATGTGAGGTAATTCTCACAGATGCGTAGATAAAGGAACAAAACCAGATAAAAGCGTGCCCAGACATTCATCATATTGATCACTGCTGCAGTAGCTTTAACTATATGGGTTATATCATGCCAAGGTATGGCCAGACAGCTTCCAAAGCTTCAGGGCAATTTACACACTCCTAAATTGTCAGTAGCTCAAGCTGAGCTGACTGAAAGACAAGTTTGGGTGTGAAGCCCTCCAGAGCTTTATTCCTCATGAAAAGTATGCTCTTCTGAGGCTTTTGAGGATTAACAGTTGGCTTGTGGCTTGTGCTTTACTTTGATGGGAAGGTAAGTTCCCTTTGGATTTTCTTAATTTTGTTGTTGTTTTATTACTTTCTACTTCAGGAAACATATTTTAAAGCTGGGAGTGGTGTTTCTTAATGGATTCAGTGTACTTTTAAATGAAGTGCTTATTTTTTGTCAATTTAAAAATGGTGTAAAGTAACTGAAAATATTTTTTGTGGAAAAATAGTGCTCATTTTATTTTTGTGAGGTTGGCATATTGTGCTTTTTAATGTGGTTTTCTGTAAAAAAATGCTGCTTGTCTGCCCGGGAAACAGGCACCATTTGAATCTTGACCATGGAATGGGCTACAGATCCCATGGTCAGTCCTTCTTCCAGCCACAAAAAGAAATAATTAAGCAAACAGCCTTTACCATCACAGCAGGCTAGCAATTTGCCTCAGCTGTAGATGAGTGACTCTGCTGTGGCCATTTGTTGTACTTCAGACCACCTGGATCCCTGTGGTGTAGCACCTTCAGCAACTGTGTACCAGGGCATTGTAGCTGTTGGGGTCCCCTTAATGGGCAATGGAGAGCCCCTCATCATTTCTGGGATATGGAACAGTGAAAGTCTTCCTGTTGTGTCAAAATGCTGTGCCCATCCCTGGAGAAGCTGCTCTTGTCATTAGTAACATGGTTGGCCTCGTTTTCCTGTCAAAAAGAAACACAAACCAAGCATGTACCAATTCCTCATCAAATTTCTTTGGATAGGAGTAGTTTACTGTGTCTGGCTCAGGATTTAATTCAGGCTATTGATCCTTCTTGTTAAGTAATTTCTGGTAAAAGAAAGAGGGATTATTTTACTAAAAAGATTCAAGATTCTGAATCTGAACAAAAAGATGCAGGGATGGATACAGTTTTTTTCCCTCAGATTTTTGATTCAGACTCCTCCTTGCATTGCTTTTCAAATGTGAGGAGAGCTCAGTTTCTGATTCTCAATGTAGGGATTTCTTTTTCCATGACAATATTGCTAGAATTTTCCAGTGTTTGGAATGGGAAAATACTGAGGTTTCTCTGTACCTCAGAAAATACTATAAGTTGCTGCAAGGATTTTCCAGAACTTACACCCATTCCTCCTGTTCTGTCTGATTTACAGGATTTACACGTGCTACTGCAAGTCAGCCAGCTGCCCCTAAAAAGGCAGATAGGATGTAAAAGTTCCTTAGCCTTTCAATTTTTATATACTCCCAAACCTGACCCACCAGCTATAGCTTTATTTGATCCCACCGCTGCTAAGCACTTAGTTAATTCCAGTCCTTCTCTTTCTGATAAGGATGGGAAAATGATTGATAGGTATGGCCAAAGTGTATGCTTCTGCAACTTTGATTTTCAGAATTTTGAAAAGTCAGGCTCGTATTTTAAAGTTTGTTCTCACAAAATGTGAAAGTATGAGGAATGTTTTATCTGCAGGCTATGGCCACTGGTGCTGTTATGGCTACTGGTGCTGTTTTTTTGAGGATTGTGCATTCTCATCTCTCAACCACTCACAAAAATTAAAATATTTTTTTAAATTGTCCGTTGGATAGAGATTTTGCATATGGCCCCTCTGTCGTATTTTAAAGTTTGTTCTCACAAAATGTGAAAGTATGAGGAATGTTTTATCTGCAGTTTCATATTGTGAGGAAATATCTGCTTTAAATAACTTTGTTTCTTCTATTGCTCAAGTCACTGCTTACAGTTTGCAGTGTGTGTATGACTCTGTTGATACTTATTTCCGGGCTATGGCCACTGGTGCTGTTTTGAGGAGATTTGCAGGGGTGCATTCTCAAAACCTCACAGATTGTTAAAAATTCAATTTTAAATTGTCCGTTGGATAGAGATTTTGCATATGGCCCCTCTGTCTGCTTCAGAGGTGATCAAAAAGGGTTTCCTATCATGTATTTGTACTTTTATAAGTTCTAACCTCATATGGTCGAGACCATAAGTTCGAATTTGTAAAAGTTTGAGCGTATCAATGGAAATCTCCATAAGCGGAGGTTTCCATTTTGTTCAATGGGGTGCAATCTCAGAGTTGGTATATTTAAGTAGCGGGGGTGTGGGGCATGCAGCCCTCCAGGGGGGTGAAGGTGGGCTTGCCCCCCTGCTTAAAACAGTTTTTGTTTTCTGTTTTTTTTTTATCCATAGTTGAAATGTTGTAACTTTGATCATAATGGTTCGAACATTACGTGTTTGAAGTTATAAGATTTCGACTATGTGATATAGACCCATCAAAAAGTATGATGAAAGGAGCAAGCTGATCCAGTAAATCTCTTAAGATTCTTTCCAGCACTCCTATTCCAAATTTTCCAAGGGGTTCTCCTCCTCATCCAGGAAACAAAACAAAATAAAAGGCAAAAAAAATCTCCAAAATAATCAGTCTCAACAAAATACAGGTAAACACATTTGAAAAAATGGCAAGGGGTTTCCAAACAGAAGTCTTGAACCTCCCAAAATCAAGGACAGTCCAACAAGTCTGAAAGACTATTCAAGAGACCTTGTGACCCCCTGGCCCTTTTATTTTCTTCCATAAAGTCTAAATTTGCATTATTCTCTTTGGCAACAGATAGTTTCAGACAAATGGGTTCTGGAGATCATTCATCAAAGTTACAGATGGTAGTGGGAGGAAATTCCTTCTTTCCAGGGGAATCATTCCTCATCCTCCAGATCAGGCTCTTTTATTTCCACTGGTTATTCATCACATGCAGTCCCAAGGAGTGATAGAACCAGTTCCTCCTTCCCAGGTGGGAAAGGCATTTATTCGGGGATGTTCCTAGTGCCAAAGAAAGAAAATGCTTGGAGACCAGTTCTGGATCTTTCTTTCCTACACCTGTTTGTGATAGTGTCCTAATTCAAAACAATGTCACTTCAAAACCTGTCAACCTTCTTCCAATTTCAAGTTTCCTTGCAAAACTAGACTTAAAATATGTTTATCATCACGTCTCTATTCATCCAGACTTCAGATGTTTCTTAAGGTTTATTGTGTCTGGATCACATTATTAGTTATCTGCCTTATCCCTCAGATGACCCACTATAGCAAGAGTGTCACAAAGTGCTCGGGTTATAGGTCATTGCAGGCCACAGGGTATCCACATATGTCCATATTTAGAGAACTTGCTTATCTTTGCAGTCTTTTTCAGTGTCAGGAATATCTCTCACTTGGGTGAGAGATCTCTTAAACAAGCTGTGATTCCAAGACAACATTCAAAAGTCTTTCTTGACTCCTTCATACAGGATTGTGCTCCTGGGATGTCAATAAGACACCTCAGTTCAAAGAGCTTTTCTTCCACAGAAAAAAGTTTTTTTTTATCTAGATCTATTTCTACCATCCATCACTGCAAAACATTCTGTTCTAGACTACACTCCTCTTATCCAACTCTCACCGCATAAATCACAGGGAGGTTTAAACCTAAATTGCAGCTGATATTTTTTCAACTCATTACCATTAATCTTAAATTTTATCTCATATTGTTTCAGCCACTTAAATTTACCAAGCACCATCTCACGTAACCAGTGAATCAGCCCTGTCATTTTACTGTACCTTACCCATTTGAAAAGGAATGGGTAGTGACAGTCACCATTTAAAATGGCCAGGATCCACTGAGGGCCTACAATAAGGACGTAGTAGCATGTGTTTGCTTCCATTCATGTTGAAAGTGCATGCTCAGTGCCCTGGCATTGTGCTGTATGGTGCTACAACCAGCCTACAATGGATTTCAGTAACACATTGGACTGATCCAGCTCCTTCCCACAGGATGGCATGGTCAGTGTCCAACACATATTCTGATCACTGCTTACCATCTTCCAACACCCTTGTCCCTAGTTGATCCTAGGTTATTTGGGTCATACTCAGGACTTTTTTCCTAGCAACACAGAGCTAAAATGCTGTGAAGGCTTTCAACAAGCTAAACTTTTCTTCTGATAGTCCTAAAAAAATTTGGATTTGGTCCCAATTTCTAAAATTGGATATTCTTTGTTCCCTCTCTGACCATCCTAGATCCATACTCTTTAGAATAAGTAGAAATAAAAGTTAGGGTCAACTTCTCCCCATGTTTTCTTCATTTGGCCATCAAAATCTTTGCTCCTTAATAAAGGAAATATTCTGCGGGGCATCTTATATTCTCAAGGGCATAAGAGGAATCTACTTTCATTGGAAACTTTGAACAAAGCGTTATCATATCCTCTCTCAGATAAGAAGTGGGACAATTACTGGACTTAACATATCATTATTGCCATTTATGTCCCGCAGTACATATTTCTTTGCAGGTAATACACCACTACAGTGCAGCTTTCAAAACAAGCAGTTACGCTGTCCAGCTACTGCTGGTGTATTGCAGGACATACTACTGTTAACAATTCCTAGCTTTAAAGCAGTGTCATCCTCCTGTCCCCATACTGTAATAGCCATTGCAGTTTTCATTTCACATCTGGTTGAAGCACATTTTATAGTGGTTGGATTTGGTATCTATCAACATTATGTTTCTTTCTCTGTTCATCACTTTACACTGCAGGTGCTGTCTGCAAATTATGTCTATGGAGCAGGTGCAACAAGGGGAAACCTTTGGATTTAAAACTAGTCCTTTTGTCAGATCACTCATTTGTCAAAGTTTACAGAATGAGAGTTAGATCTTTTAAATTCTGGAAATGTTGAGGCCTCTTCTATATTAGTAACCTGAATGAAAACATTAAACTCCTTGGATTTTCTAAGGGCATGGTATGGTTATTATTTATACCCAGTATGCACTCAGCAAAATCTATGCTTTAACGGTGTTGATTTTCTAGATCTGGATTTGTATGTGGTTTTAATGCATATCTTGAACACAATAAAATAATTTGATGCAAAATATGAATAGAACTCACGCTGGGAGTTAGAATAATGCTCATTCCTCAGGATCTACAGTTTTTAAAACTTAAGTGTATCACAAAAATATCAGTACACTGAAGAAACTTGCTCCACCATCTTTATTAAATCATGCTCCTGGTAAAATTACCAAAAAAGCAGTGAAGTAAGAATCCACTTGTATGTGAACCCTTCTTTCTTACTAAAGATTCAACAAATACAGTATGGCTTGTTCAGACACTTAAGTGCAGTTGGTAGGTTATTCTCAAAACTACTTTTTGGTTGTTATCTCATAGGTTCATAGGTGTGTACTAGGCTAATGGCTCTGGGGTCTTTACAAGCCTAGCCCATAGGATTACCCTGGCATCGTGCCACCCAACCTTAGTTCTCAGTGCCATTGTCGAGTAAAGCCACTGCAGTGATCCCCGGGGTGAATTTTCTATTACCCATCCACTCATCAAGCTTTCTTTTGAAGAGGGCCAGTGAGGTGCTCTGCTTGACATGTATGGGAAGTCTATTCCATAGCATGGGCAGTCTCTGGATTATCAACCTGTCCCTCCAGCATGTTCTGTGGATTGTGGTAAGGAGGTTGAGGTTTCTGGAGCGTGTGGTGCGGAGGGATTGGGATTTCTTTAGATGTAGCATTTCTAACAGAGCAGGGCTGGGTCAGACATGGCTTTGTAAGTCAAGCAGAGATCGCCTCGAATTAGGTGATATGAGACAAAGAATAGTTGGAGTTTTTTGAGTCTGTCCATATAGGACAAATGTTTAAAGTCTAGGATCCTCTTTGTGAGGTACTTTTGTGGCCTCTCCAGTTATTGCAGGTGTTTAGTGAGGTACATGCCAAATGGGGCATTGTACTCAATGATTGGCCTAATGAGGGAAGAGTAGAGGGAGACAATGGGTCTATATTAGATCACCGAATGCTTAAAAAAGTGAACGATGATTGACTGACCTTATGTAAGTGAAAGCTTAAAATATCGAAGCAACAGAAACCCAAATTTTTTCCTAGGGAAAGAAATTGGTTGTCCGTTTCTGTTGCTTCGGTATTTTCAGTGGTGTGGTGGAAAGTTACGGGTCGGGTTCAGGTAAGTGTGTGATTGTGTGGATGTGAGTGTTAGGGTGGGTTAGGTGAGTTAGGGTTAGGGCGCGGGTTAGGTATGTGTGCGATTGTGTGGACATGAGGGTTAGGGCAGGTTAGGTGAGTTAGGGTTAGAGAGCGGGTGAGGTGAGTCTGTGATAGTGACGGACCTTAGGGTTAGGGTTTGGGTTAAGGTAAGTGGATAGTTAGTGGTGTGTGTATAGTTTAGTGTAGGGTTAGGTGTCAGATTTTAGGTGTATGTGTGTGGATTTGGTGTGCTTGTGTTGTGTGTATGTGTTTTGGAACAGCGATTTTTTTCCCTAGGAAAAAAATTGCTGTTCTGACAGTTCGAGATTGTAAGCTTTCGCTTACATAGGGTCGATTAATCACCGTTCGCTTTTTTAAGCATTTGGTGATGTAATATAGACTGGAGGCAATGGCGTCTTTCTTCCTGGATGCAAAACCCTTAGTAATGAGATGTGCCACATAGAAGGACTTTCTGACCACAGTGGCAATGTGGAGTACTGACAACCTGTGTTTCCAGATCTCTTATTACGTCTTCTGTGCTCAGTGGACTACCATCGATGTGGTAATTCATGGGAACCGCGGTTTTCCCAAAGGGGATGATGACACATTTTTTGGCATTGAGCTTAAGGCCATGGATCTGACAGCAGTCGTTGGTCCCAGTGAGACCTTTCTGTATAATGCCAACATCATTTGGGGAGTTAATAATAGCTCCCAACTTGCAATCGTCTGCAAACTTTGTCAGCCAGAGTCCCTTTGTGTTGGCCTGGACTTCAGAGAAGTAGATACCAAACAGGAGAGGACCCAGGACCGAACCCTGTGGGACTCCACTCGCGACTGGTCGGCAGTCTGACTTGGTGTCAGCTACTTTCACACTTTGGGTTCTACCTGTGGGCATGTCAATAGATAACCAAGTCTTTTAACCAGGTCATTGTTCTCAATTTAAATTTTAGCTCTGCTGATCCTTCATCTCCATTTGAGTTCCTGGCTCCCTATGTTCATCTTTCCATATACCTCTTTCCCCCTGTATATCACTAAAAGTCCTTCTCTTACTTCCTGCAGCACCCTTTTATGATTTACCAGTAATCTCTTTCTGTATTCTGCAATATTTCTCATATGTCTAAATTCCTTCAGATCCTTCCTTGCTTATATGCCACAGTTGGTACCATCATCTTTCTTTTCTCACTACCACAGATAGCACTTATGGATATTTTTGTATGCAGCCTTGTCTAATATCAGCATCCAGCAATATTAATGTGCCTCTATTTCGACTTTAAAGTCTCTTCACATTACAGGCATTCACACACTGAACATGGAAAACACAGGTACACACACAATGGTAAAACCCTCTAGCCCAGCTAAAGCAACTTCCCCATAGCTAATCTACACTTAGTTTAAATGAAAAAAAAAAGATGAAATAAAATAAACAAGTAAACATGGAACACAGACAAAATAACCCCAAAGGAAATATCCACCTTAATCAGAACCAGGTGGGACAAGCAAAGAGAGAAAGAGACACAGCTGTGGAATAGTGTAGAAACAGTGTATAATGGTTGTGAGATGGATCAGATACAGCAGAGAGAGAAAACATGCACAGATAGTGAGAAGGGCAGTTGGTGGTAAAAATGGAATGGAAAAGGATGCAGATAAGAGGGGTAGTGGCAGGTGGCAAGATATGAATGAAATTAAATTGCAATGTGGGGGCAGAAAAACAGGATTAAAAGTACTACCAATGTATTTATTTATTTATGTATGCCTGCATGTATGTATGTATGCATGTATTTATTTATTTTGTAAGACAGAAAGGTGACACCAAATGTATTTAAAAAGAGTCTCAGTGCTAAAACGTATTAGGAGATGGCTAGGCCAAGGTGGTTACCAAGGAGGAGAGTTGGATGCATGTTGTGTTACTTGTAGACAGCAATGACTTGTCAGAATTAACAGCTGAGGCAGTAACAAGCAGGGGAAGGGAGATAGAAGACAGATGTCAGGAGAGCAGGTTGGGGCAGCATTCTTAGAAATAATAATGGCATCCACAGCTAACGCAGTGAGGAAAGAGAGGCTTAGGAAGTATAGTGACAGCCTGTGGGAATGGACAAGGTAGAATGGACTGGGACTGGCAGAGGTATGGGGAATCCTGGCATGCAGACCACCTTTATGTCAGACAGAGAATTCATCTTACATCATAAGGGACATTAGTGCTTAGTACTAGGTTGGAAAATGTATATCAAGAATTTAAACCAAAATGGAAAGTGGAAAAGAAGTGTAAGAAAAGCAGAACAGATATGAGTAGGCATGCAGGCAGTAGAAAGTACCTAAAATCAGATGCCGAATACATCAAAAGAATAAAAAAGAATGACTGTAAGTATGGCTAGGTTGCATTACTGTGGAATGTAAGGAGTCTTAGTAGGAAGACGAGAAAGCTACAGACAGTGGCGTACGTGGGGATGGAGAACGTACCCTCTGTCATTTTGGTAACTGAATAGTATCCTACACTCTGATGAGTGTAGTTGCTGTGAATGGCTTTTTGCAGTGCTTTCCTTACTGCAGTTAATTGAAACCATGTTGACTTGTATTGTGAGGGAACCAGGGTGCTCTGCAGTGAGTTTTTTTTTTCAGTTTTGCCCACTACTGCACAACTATGAAGTTAGTCTATAAAAGAACAAGGGTGTGGGGGCAAGCTTCCCACACAGAGCCTGGGGTGCTTGCTCTCCTGCAAAAGTCCTTTTTTTTTACTGTACTTTGTTTTTTTTTTTTTATTTTGAAAAATCGATAAACTGTAACTCGTAGCGCAGTGATTCAGTTTGACACAGGTAAAGTGTAACTGAGACTGACACAAGTAAAGTGTAACTGAGCGTTCAATCACCCAAACCCTCTTATTTGTCAGTTGCAGCACGTGGTTGAAACAGGAGATGTGTGGATAACAAGATGACACAGAAGGGAGAGATGGACATGGAGCAGCAATCTGCATAACAAAGGGTATCAGATGTGAGGTCCAAGAGGAAGATCACCAAACAAGAAGGGCACAATGGAGCAGAGAGGATCAAAACGTACGTTAAATATCCCAACATTTAAGGTACAGGAAGGAGATAAGAACTGGTGGACTGATACAGTTTCTTATCCCCTCACACCAGGGGCAGCTCCCCAATATCTCCCCAGTTTCAAAAATAAAAGGAATAAAAGTATATTTTCAATGTAAAATAAGTCACCTTTCTTTCTCAGACATTCAGAACTCCATGAATGCGCACATGCACAGAGTTCTGAGAAGTTCCAAGGTATAAAAAATAAAAATCAGCGTATTTCATTTACAGGGGATGATTTCTGTGGCTTCACAAATTCAGGACCGCAAATCCACACAGCTGTTGCAGATGTCAGCAACATCACTCAACAACTACTTCACTGGACTGCTACATGAAGCAGTGAGGAGCTCTTTCTATTGGCTGAGGCTGCCTCAGGTAACTGAGCTTGAGACTGAAAGAGAAAGACAGGCTGGGTATACATAGCTAGAGCAGAAGTGTGGAAACGTACTGCTCAACTGTTCAGATTTTTGCAGAATGTCCCAATTTTTGCCACATATTTTTGGTCTGTTTCTCATAAAATGTGTATTAATTTCTGGCAAATCATCTAGGATTGAAGTCACAAAATAATGACATACATTTGAGTTTCAGACTTCATATCCTTGAGAAAAATGTTTGCTAATGCAAAACCTGCTATTCTAGCAACTATCTAAGTTTATAGGAGCAATATTTAAAATCTGTCCCTAATTTTGGCCCTTTGTCCCACCATTATTTTTGGCTTTGTCTAGAATTCTTGTGCTTATAAGTTGAGAGGTATGTGTGGGAATATATATCTATATATTATTTGCAACCAGTTAGGCAGGTTGTGTGAGTGTGTGTATTTATGTGTGCATGTATATGTACACATGTATGCATGTGTATATTTATGTGTGAGTGTGTGCGTACGCAGGTGCGGGGAGAGCATGTCTCTCAACTGTCGCTGATTTTTGCTGCATTATTTTGCTCTTTACCCAGAAAAAACATTTGATTTTATGGTACTAAATCAGTGAGAATTATAGTCAGTCAGTAAAGTCAGATATTAGAGCTTCATACTCTTTATTATTCAGGAAATATATGTTGATAAAAATCTCTTGGTTAAACAACTTTTTAATTGAATGAAGAGGACTATTTTAAAATTATCTCTGATTTTGGGTCTTTGTCAAGTAATTATTTTTGAGTTTTTCCGGAGTTCTTTGCACAAAGAAGTTGAGTGGTATAGTGGTGAGGGGGGCATAGAAGGTTTCAACAGTCTCTGATTTTTGCCTCATATTTTATTCTGTTATCTTGTAAAATTTGTGGTGTTCTAGAAAATCAGTAAGGATTGCAATTACTAAATAATGACAAACAGAGTCTCCAACTTAGGCTTCAGAAAAAGCATGTAAATACAAAGCAGGTCTGTTATTCTACCAACTTTATATCTATATAAAGGAAATACCTGATTTTGGTCCTTCCTTTTTTTTTAGATTTCTCTGTTATGCTTGAGCTAAGACGTTGAAAGGTATTCAATTACAGTGGGTTGAACATTATGTTATGACAATACCAACTTGAGAAGATAAATTCCTATGTGGACGTTATTTATGTATTTATTCATTCATTAGATCGCAATCAAACATCTGAGGTTTATAGTCAGTCATGCAAGTGACTGTAATTGGTTTCATCTGTGTGTACATTTGGGTGTTTTTGTGTATTTATATATATATATATGTGTGTGTGTATGTGGTGGGAGGCATAGATGCTCTCAATTGTCCCTAATTTTGCAGAATGTCTATTTTTTTTTTGTCATATTTTGGTCTGCTCCTCAGTAAGTTTGAGGTATTTTTCTAGATAATCAGTAAGGATTGCAATCACTACATAATGATGGCAGACATTTGATTTTCAGACTTAACAGCATTCAATGAAGCATGCTAATTTTGCATTAATTTAATTAATTAATTTAATTTTAAAGCATGCTTGTTACTCTGACAAGGTTCTAGGTATATAAAAGCAATAGCTGTCTTTCATCTTGGTCCTTTGTCCATCCCCATTTTTAGCTTTCTCCTGGATTCTTGCACTAAGCAGTTGGGCTGACACTATTATGACAGCAGTGAGCTGAGATTACAAATGCTTGTGTGGCAATTATTTATATTTTTTTTTCATTCATTTGATTGCAACAATGTTGAAGCTGTCTGTGGATTGACGTGACTGATATTATTGTCATTTGTTTAGTTTAAGCAGTCATCAGTCTGGATTTGGAGAGGAGGTGTGCATTTTTGTAAAACCAACAGGAACACTTTATTGACTATATTTTAACACAATCAGATATCTAAGGTGTACAGTCAAAAAAATTGATAGAACTGAGGAGTATGAGGAATGTCTCTGATGCAAATCACTGTATATGTGTGATCAGGAGCTGCAGTTAATCTAAAAGTAATGAGTTGGCCATAATTATTGTTCATTTCCATCATATTCAAACATTAGTACCGTACTGTACTTAATAACCATCTGTCTGTGGTGGTCTGGGCAGAATGTGTGTGATATCAAACGGTTATTGGCAGAGTGTTGCATAGCGTCATGTTACCATCTATTGGCTGTGATGCCTTCCCCATGTGGTTTTATCCATGTGCTTTGGTTTCTTAACTATCTTTTGGCACTATTCCTAGATAAGACTTGATTATCCTTGCAAGAATGTCTTTTTGGTTTATTGGGGAACTACTGTTTTGCTGGCTTTGAATATTAAGTTTAGACAACTTTTCCTTGAAAGAGAAAATTAGACTGTCCATCTTTCCTTACTCATGATTGTTTTGTCCAAGTCATTATTAGGACAAAAAGGATGCACCTCAGATCATCTAGAAACCTATGGGGTTTTGTGGTAGTCCCTGAACACTGGTTTAATCTCTCTGTGGTATTAGCCTGTAAAGTTGTGCTTAAAAGCATGATAAGGAGCTATAAGTAAGAGAAAGTGTGAAAGAATAAAAAGGAAGTGATATCTCTGGATGCTGTGGGGCCAAAATGAGGGAGGTGTCTACTCCAAGTCATTTAAGCCTGCCCTTGTTGACTGCAGTAAGATATCTGAATCCTGAGATGGCTGTAGATGAAAGTGAATAGCCACTGATCTGCTGTCAGCCCACTGTGTTATGCATGTCAAGGAAGGAGAATGAATGAGAAGGAATTAGGAAATGGATAAACTATCAGAGGAGATACTGACTTGGACAACTTGACTGAGGTCTTCAACCATAAGGGGTGCAATAACTAAAGACAGGACATCCAGGATGTCAAACTGAAGGCTGCATTAACATTTTAGAAGAATAGATTATATTGTGTGGGATGAAGAGTTGGGAGACTGGGAAATGGGCCAGGGATGTAGAGAATAGCATGAGGTTAACATCATGAACCACATTTCTACAATCATATATTAACTGACCATTGAACAACTGAATGTAGACTACTTAGTGAGAACACAGACAGAACAAAACTGTAAAACCACAGTGGACAATAAGAAAGATTGGACAATGGTGGTTCTCCTTCTTCACTAGAGCAGCTAACATGAGTTCATGACCAGAAGGATCTTCAGTCAAACCCCATTTAGTTTTATGAATGGGTTACAGGTGAATCTGAGTGGCAAATTCTGGGAAACATGATCTACCTGGACTTGACCATTGCTTTTGACTCAGTCCCACATTGATGACTGATGGAAACATTGGAGGGGTGAAGAATGGAACAAAAGGGGCTGTGGTGAGAGGAATTTTATCAGTACAGTAATCCTCAGTCTGATTCAAACATGACAGGCATAACATTGAAGAGTCTGGAGGTTTAATGCAGAAAAGGTGTCAATCATATTTGAAATGGAAACAGAATACTCTTCTAGATGCCATATGCAAGGAAAGATGAGAGTTACTGGAACTGTTCGCAGTAGAGACCAGAAGATGGAGGGGGCATCTGTTATGGGGACACAAGATCACATCAGGGAGATGGGATACATAGAACAGAAAGGAAAAATGAGGCACAGACAAGGAGATTGTATAGCTAACTACTCCCTGGACCTTAAAAAATACTTGTCCACAGAGAAATGTGTTGGAGGTCCATTGCCACCACTTCGTCCTATATTTTTATCTGTCCTTGCATCCAGCATACAATAAGGTGGTGCACGTGCATTTGCTGAATTCAGAAAGGACAGGTTCCTTCACTATTGCATCTGCACTGACTAGTACAGGTCATGGATACTGTTAGGAATAGTTAGCCACATGCATGTGTCTCTTCACATGCATACATATCTGGATCATGGTGGTCTGGCTCCTGTACCCGGAGGTATGAAGTACACTCTGGGCCTATTTTCTGCAAGCTTTTATCAGTCAGGGTCATAGTTATGCATGTCTGCTGTATAAATTGCCATTTTGGCATTGAGGTCATGGCCACAGACAGACATGCCATCATGCAGTTGTATATGCTCACTCCATTTTGAATGCCTATGCATCAGTGCCTGTTTGTGATATACATGTGATAACACATCCAGTCCATATACTTATGATTTAACGGATGATACTGAGGTAAAACACATGCCTTCTATAACTATGTGCAGTTTATGGCTGGATCATGTGGCTGCAGAGGTCTGTGTCTATAGGTGTATGTATGTTCAGGTTTTGTTTTGACATTGTTTTTCCTCTGACTCCGTGACATGCTACATAATGATGTGCAGATATGACTGATCATCACACCATGTAACCCAAGCTCAGTGCTACCTACATGTCTGTGCACTACAAGTTGTGTTTAGAAGAATTAGCATTATCTGTTACCCTCTTGGCCCTATGCACATACAGTTCAATATGCAGTGGTGAAGATGCTTACTATGTTGTTGGTTTCTCGCTTTAATGTTGGTAGGTTACAGTGCGGGAGATTGTGTTTACAGGTAGGTAACAATTATGTCTGCATGGCACTGTTTTGCATGGTGCTAGAGGTCACACTGAGTAGCAATTGATGCTTGTAGTTTGAAGGACTACCAACTTCCTGCATTGCTCTGTCCTCTATGTAGGTCCTGATTTTTCTCAGCCTGGTTGTACATCTGGAAGTGGTCTTTGCTGGCAACTATAACACTGCAGTGTTTTTTGCAGCAAGCTACACTCCAAGAATTTTTAACCAACTTTGCTAGGAATGCACCGCTGCGACCTGTATTAGGGTTCAGACACCAAAAATGTTGTTTCAGCTGACCAAAAGAATTTTTGGTCTCACCAAATGCAAGGCTGCATGGCTCTCCTCCTGTTTTTGGGTGACCTATGAGTGTCAGCCATGGCTGTAGGGTGTGCCCAGCATCAACTGTAAAATGAGCACTAAAGAAAAAGGCAAAAAAGGTTAAACAAAAAATCCACACAACCAACAACAACAAGAAAAGAATCAGGCAAACCAGCATCCCCACTGTGTAATATCTTTCTTTGAAAGAAGGTCTATGGGATATATGCAAAGGACATACAAAATGTGCACCAGCTACATGGTGTCTACATGCCTACTGGTTTTTAGTTTTTATAACTCTTATTTGATGCATTTTAGGCCAATAGGGCCAAGCCCCACCAGCTATAGAGGTGACATATTTTGCCCTTATGGTTTCATCAGTAAAGCATAAGTGGATATTTTTTCCATTTCATAAAAACACCCATCTAATAAAGAAGCCTGATGTTTATAACATTAGAGTGTAAAATGCTCTAAATAAGAACTGAAACAACAGGTAAAAAGTGCCATGAAGACAAGCCACATAAGCTACAATAAGAAAAAGACCAAGTCAAACCAGTCTCCACTGTTTAATACCCTAAACCTTCTTGAGGGCCTATTAGGATATATGCAAAATGACACGTTAAAGACATGCAAGTGTTCCAGCTACAAAACATCTGAATGTCCTGTCACTCATCTTGTCTTGAAGTAATAGGCGAGTCTTTGTGGGTTCTGTTCAAGCACCTTTATTATATACAAACACATTATGGTTACAGCTGTTAACTTCAACAACTTAGGTAACTTATATACAAACTAACTACATTCATTGTCACATGCTTACTCTATGGATGTACTTTCTTGTGCTTGTTTTACTCTAAACATGCCTGTTTTGATTTAAACACTTTCGTTTTTTGCTTTACACATACTCATTTTGCTTTAAACATCTTAATCTCAAACATTTCACTTAATAAACCTTCTGTGCCTCTCACTTGTATAATAATGTGGTTTGTGCCCTTGTAATGCTCTGTTTTATCTTTTTTTATATAAAGTAAACTGTTCATGCAAGGTTTCATTCCCTTTGGTCCTTTTCTGGCTCTTTCTCATGCTCGTTTCTCTTAGTTTACCTTCACTGTTATCTCTGCACCTTGTGGCTCCGAATATCAATCTCTGGTATCTCAGTTCTGTCGCTCGTCTTGTCTTGAAGTAATACACAAGTCTTCGTGGGTTCTGTTCAAGCAGCTCTATTATGTACAAACACATTATGATTATAGCTATTGACTTTAACTTAGATAACTTATATACAAACTAACTACATTCATTCTCACATGCTTACTCTATGGGTGCACTTTCAAAATGGCACTAGGTACAACACGTGCCCACTATTTATACAGGCATGTTCATCACTTGCTATGCTTCTTAAAGACGCATCATACTCTGCTCTACAGTCCATTAACTTAACTTTTTATAAGTCTTTAATGATGCATTCAGGGCAATAGAGACAAACCCCACTAACTGTAGACATGATTTAAGAATGCTTTCTCCTGTAAAACAAGAGCAACATATTTGTGTCACTTAGTAGTCAGTACAGTATCCTTTTTGAATATAGTTGTTTGTAACATGTTCCATTTGGTGGTTAGATATGCACTTATTTATTTATTTACATTTGTTGACCAGGACAGCCCGACTGGACACAGGTCCGTTTTCAGCGGAGGCCCGGGGAGAAAAGCTCCACATTAAGTATTACTTGCATTATACAGTTAAAAAACATAGCATTTAAATATAGACATTAGTCCAGCTAAGGACGAGAGACAAGAATAAAACAGATGTAAAACAGCTGTAGAACATAGTACAATTTTGAAATATGGTGACATACACTAAACATGGTTACAAATGTAGTTGAGATTCATCAGTGAATTGATACAATCTTTATTGAGGTACATAACAGCCATTAGCAGTTGTTGCTACAAGAAGTTAGTATTATGTGGTAGGTAGCTGGGAACATGAGTAGCCAAGCTTGCTAAGAGTAGGTTGTTGATAGGGGGCTGAGAGAGGCAGTGGGTGGGTGGAGTGGATGGTATTATGGGGGGGGGGGTTACAAAGGCATATCTGGCAAGTTTTTTAGTGTGATTTTAGTAAGGATTTGAAGTGGATGCAAGAAGTTACAGAGGTAATTGAGGATGGGATGGAGTTTCAGAGTCTGGCTATAGTGCAGGAGAATAATGCTTCTCCAGCAGAGTTAATGGCTCTTGTGACCTGTAGGAGGTTTTTGTGGCTGGATCTTAGTGGTCTCGTGGTTATGTAGGGTTGGAGTAGATTCTGGAGGGATGGGACTTTTAGTGGTTGGTTTATTATTTTATGGGCAGTTGGTACCATTGAAGGAGGTGGGGGGAGCTCTAGCCAGTCCAGTTCTGCCAGTGAGAGACAGTGGTGAGTACGGTAGGAAGCCACTGTGGCGAATTTGGCGATTTTGTTGTAGCAGGTTTCGAGCTTATTTAGGTCGCATTGTCTAACGTTAGTAAATACTGGAGAGGCGTAGAGTAGGATAGAGATAAGATGAGAATTTGCTATCGAAATTTTAGCTGCTTTGGTAAGTAGTTGCTGATTTCTATATAATGCTCCTAGTTTTTTGTGCACTTTTTAATGGTCATGGAAATATGAATATCAACGTTCAGTTTATTGTCTATTTCTACTCCTAGTAATTTGGTGTGTTCTGTAGGATGGATGGATGGATGTTGTCTTTTGCTGTGATGTTAAAGTGACAGCTGTCTAGGGTAAGTTTGGTGGGTTGGAAGATTAGTAATTTTGTTTTGTTTGGGTTGAGTATTAGTTGGGCATCGGATAATAGAAGCAAATGATTCCTGTGTGACTTTTTGCAGTTCGGGAAGGGAGTGGGCTGTGCAGATGATGGTTGAGTCATCTGCGTATTGTATGAGTATGCCATGTGTTGTGGCTGAGGCTAGATTATTGGTGAAAACAGAGAAGAGTAGGGGTCCCAGGATGGACCCTTGGGGAACCCCTATGGAGACTGATAGTTGGGGGTATAGGTTGTCCTGCCAAACAACTGCTTGTTGGCGGTCAGATAGGTAACTCTGAAACCAGCTGATGACTGGTTGAGAGAAGGATAGGTTATTGAGAAGAGAGATGAGTTGTTTGTGTGGGACCATGTCGAAGGCTTTAGAGAGGTCTAGGAAGGTAGCTGAGGAGAAAACGTGCATTTTTATTTTGTAGGATAGTGTTAGAGAAAGAGTACGGCAGTGGTGGTGCTATGGTTAGGTTGGAAACCATGTTGTGTGTTGGAGAGGATGTTGTTCACAAGGAGGTGATCTGACACTTGAAAATGAATGCATCTCTAGTATTTTGGAGAGTGGCGAGAAAATAGCTATGGGGTGGTAATTGGTTAGATCTGAGGAGAGGCCTCCTTTGTGTAGGGAAATTATGTGTGAGACTTTCCATAGTGTGGGAACATAACTTTCTGACAGAGATCTGTTAATCAAGAGTGATACGGGGTAGGCTAGAGTCTCAGCTGCAGGTTGAATGTATTCACCTGGGAGGTTGTCTGTTACTAATCTGGAGGTTTTAAGTTTAGTTAGTAGTTACTAATCTGGAGGTTTTAAGTTTAGTTAGTAGTTCTTTTATTTTGGAGGTAGGAACAGGAGAGAAAGAGAAGCTAGTGGGGAGATAGTTAGTTGTAGTTGATGGTGTGGGTTTCTGGGGGGGGTTGTGTTGTCTAGCTAGTGATAGTATGTTTTTTGTGAAGTGATTGTTGAAAGACGTAGCAATATTTTCGAAGGAGTGTGTTAAGTTAGGAGTGGGTGTACTTACTTTACCTGGGTGGAGAATGGAGTTTAAGGACCAGAATTGTTTGGGGTTATGTTGGGAGGAGGTAAGGGCAGACTGGTAGTATTGGATTTTGTCCTGTTTTATAAGCTTTTTGGTTCTATTGCGTAGTTCTAGGAATTTTTGCCTAGTAGAGGGGGTTTTGGTTTTGCGCCAGTTGTTCCAGGCTTTATCCCTGTTTTTCATTTCAGACTTGATGTTTTTTGTAGCCATGGGGATGGTTGGGCTCTAGTTCAAGAATGTCTTATGGGGGCGTGGTAATTAAGGATGCTTAGGAATGTTTTATTAAAGTGGTCAACTGCGTCATCTAGTTGGAGGTATTTTAGAGGTTGCCAGTTACAGTCTTTTAGGGATGAGCTGAACGAGAGAGGGTTCATAGGTTCATAGGTTCATACTAGGCTATCTGCCCAAGGGCATTTATAAGCCTAGCCCATAGTTATGTGGCTTTCGCCACCCCTTTAGTTTGAATAAACTATGCCTATTATTTTTCTGTGCCTCTATCAAGCAGTGACACTGAAGTAATCCCTGGGGTATATCTGCGATCTCCCATCCATTGGTCAAGATTCCTCTTGAACAAGGCCAGCGAGGTGCTCTGCCTCACATGTACCGGGATTTTGTTCCACAGCATAGGGAGTCTCTGGGTGATGAATCTGTCCCTCCAGCACGTTCTATTAATAACCGTGTCAAGGTTTAAGTCTCCCGCCCTTGTGGTTCTGAGGGATCCAGATTTTTTGAGGTGAAGCATATTCATCAAGTCTGGGTTTGACATGGCCTTATATGTCAGGCACAGGTCACCTCTGAGCAAGCGGTATGAGACTGAATAGAGCTGGAGTTCTTTCAGTCGGGCAGCATAAGACATATTTTTGAGACCCTTTATCCTTTTGGTGAGGAACTTTTGGGGCCTTTCAAGCTGCAGCAGGTGTCAGATCAGATACATTCCGAATGGGGCATTGTACTCAATCATAGGTCTAATGAGTGATGAGTACAGGGGGACGATGACCTCCCTTGATCTAGATGTGAATCCCTTCATGATCAGGTGGGCAATATAGAAGGTTTTCCTAACTACTTTAGAAACATGAGTGTCAAACGAAAGGCTACTGTCAACCTGGGTCCCCAGATCCCTGATGACTTCTTCTGTGCTCAGTGGATTGCCACCTATATGGTAGCTAGGGGTAACCTTGTTTTTCCCGAATGGTATGACTATGCATTTCTTGGCGTTTAACTTTAGGCTATGGCTCTGGCACCAGTTATCCGTTTCTGTGAGGCCCTTCTGAAGGATATCTGTGTCAGATGTGTTTTCGACTATGGCGCCCAGTTTGCAGTCATCTGCAAACTTTGTCAGCCATAACCCTCCTGTGTTTGCTTGTACTTCAGAAAAGTAGATGCCGAACAAGAGTGGACCCAGGACTGAGGCCTGTGGGACACCACTTATGACAGGCTTTGAGTCTGACATGGCTCCAGCAACTCTGACCCTGTGGGTTCTGTCACTTAACCAGTTTGCAACCCATCTTGTGATGTATGGGTTTACATTCAAGCTGATGAGTTTTTCGATGATACCTGAGTGGGGTATTGTGTCGAAGGCCTTTGCCAGGTCGAGGTAGGCTGTATGGACTGCCTTTCCCTCATCAATGGCCTTGGTGACTGTCTCGAAAAAGTCAACCAAGTTTAAGAGGCATGATCTGCCTTTGACAAAGCCAAACTGGGTTGGATCCAAAGTCTGCAAGTTCCCTATGTCTTTATTTATGAGTTCCATTATGATCCTCTCCATGGCTTTGCAGATGAGGCTTGTCAAGCTAATGGGCGTTCAGGGTCGGTGGAGGCACCGCCTTGTGAAGTGGGACCACAGTCGCCGCGCGCGCACTCCTTGGGTAGTATCCTGAGGTGAGGCTAAGATTAAACAGCTGTCCTAACTGTGGGTTTAATTCCTCATTGAGTTCAGGAGCACACAGCCGGGACACCATCCGGTCCCATGGATGCTGTGTTTTTGCCTTGTGAGAGCAGTTCTCACCTGGGCATTGGAGATGTTTGGGGGCTACAATCCTCTGGTATACATATCTCTCCTTTTAGGCGGGAGGGGGGGAGAAGTTTGCACTGAACCTGTCAGCCAGTATGTTGGCAATGTGTGTAGGTTCAGTAATCTTCACATCATTTTGAACTAATTCTGAGCATATCTGGGAGTTTCCTCCTAGGTTTCTAACATAGCTAAAGAAGGCCTTATGATTGTCTTTTGAGTCCTTGGCGATTTTTCTCTCAATGGCATTTGAGTTTATGTACTCCAGGAATCTTTGGGTTAGAGTGTTTGGGCTTGAGTAGTGTTCCCAGTCTATATTAGGGTAGTTGAAGTCACCTAGTATGATGGTGTTTGGAGATACATTTATCCCCTCCAATGTTTTCAGGAAGGCCATGTGAGGTTCCTGAGTTTGAGAGGGTGGCCTGTAACATGCTACAACTTGCAGAGCAGTCTTGCCTATGGTTAATTGCACCTGGATGGTCTCCGATGCATCGTGCGTTGCCACCAACCTTGAGGTGTGGGTGTCCTTTATGAATATGGACACCCCTCCTTTCTTGGTGTTGTCCGGATTTTGGGGCGCATGATATGAGGTGAAACCTGATAGTGCTGGGGTGCTCTCAGGAGCCTTGAACCAGGTTTCTGTCACAGCACAGACATCGATGTTCTCCATATTGAGAAGGGCCTCGAGTGTGTGCATCTTGAGATTGAGACTTCTGGCATTGAGCAGCATTACGCTTAGTTTTTTCCTTTTTGTGTTCTAGGGTGGTAGGTTTAGAATTTGAGCCTTGCCTAAAAAGGCACTATGGGGTGGCAAGAGCCTTTGCCAATATCCGAAGCCCAGGGTGACAGGTGCAAGCCGTCCCTTCGAAGCAGCGTGGCGTGACAAGCATGTCATCCCAGGCAGACAGACATTGGATCCCCTTTGAATGACACCAGAATTTAAGCCAATTATTAAAGCTGATCATCTTATCACTGTATTGTGGCATCATTCTAGGTGAAGGTAGGATACTGCTCAAGGTCAGGGTCATACCTGCCTGGGCTACATAATCAGAGAGCTCCTCAATGTCCCTCTTCATGTAGTCAAGGAGGTCTCAGGTCGTTGACACCAGCGTGGACAATGACTGAGTCATAGTTGTACCTGCTGTTGAGAGACCTGAGTGCTTGCGTTATGTGGCGGATTCTAGCCCCCGACAGGCAGCTTACTGTGACCTTCTCCTTACTCAGTCTGGTGATCGGGACATCAGTGTGTCTGACTATGGAGTCACCAATGACGAGTGTGTCTGGCATTGTGTTTGGCCTTAAGGGCTGTGACTGTTTGACACTCTGACTGTGTGGTCTATGTGTTGCATGTGTTGGGTCCTGAGGTGGTAGTTGTTTGGGTGTCTGCTTTGGTGGCCTCTGCTGTTTTGGTAGATTTTTGATCAGAGCCTCCGAGTATGTCTTTGTGTGATTATGTGTATGATTTGAGTTTGTGATGGTACTATGTGTGACTGGGTATGTATTGTGTGTGGTTACCTTCTCCTCCTGTCTGGTCTTGCCAGTCCTATGTTGAGAGAGCTCAGCCTCCAGTTTGGCCATATAGTTGCATCTCTCGCATGTATTTGTGTTTTGTGGGAGAAGGAGAGGATTGTCTGTGTACATGAGGCAATTGTAACATTGCCTCAAGTTTTTTGCGTATTTGACAGTAGATGATGGGTTTTGTTTTATAAAGGTGTTTTCTTAGTAGGAAGGTTGGGGAGTGATCACTGAGGCTGTCAGATAAGCAGCCTGCTATATATATATATATGACTGGGGGCTCTTATTGACTAGTATTCAATCAAGGGTAGTGTGTTTGTTGGAGTTATTTATCCTAGTAGGTGACTGGACTAGTTGGGTGAAGCCATGAAGATTTACATGATGGGTTGGATGGTTGCTAGAGCAGGATTGCCAGTCTGTGTTGAAGTCTCCTAGAATTAAAGTTTCTTGGGGTAGGTGGTGGGTAGTCCAGCTGAGGAGGTTTTCAAGTGGAGGGATGTTGTGGCCAGGTGGGAGGTAGCAACTTATTATGTTTAGGGTTTTATTTTGGTTTATTTTAAGGTTGGTATATATTATTTCTTCCGTAAGGATCACTACATTAGGGGAGTAGAAGTCTATGGTGGCATGGAATTCATGCACCTTGTTGCATATACTTCTAATATTTAGGCTTATCAGAAGGATATTTAGGCTTATCAGAAGGAGGTTGGTTGGCTTTCTACTGGCTGTGATTTGGGAGAAGATGTGGTTTGTAGTCTGATTATGAGGGGAGGGGTTGGAGATTGAGGGACCAAGATTGGGATGGATGTCTCCACTGAGTGCTAGGTTGGATATGGATGAGATTATTAGTTTTATCAATTTCTGTATATGCTTGCTTATAAGAGAAGTTTTTTTATTGTGTTCTGTGGGTAATAGGTATGGTGGTAGTGTTATGTTAGGTTCTGGGGTTGTTTTCAGTTTAGGTATTGTGGTCTGTAGTCTATATAGAGGATGTATTGGGAAGGTTGTTGACCTGATGACAGAGTAGTAGAGGTGGGATATGAGTGGTGGTGTGTGTGGTGGTATAGTGGTAGTGGTTGAGTGCAGGAATGGTGGAGGTTTGGTAAGATGTGATGTATGCAAGTAGTGTGCATGCAGTGAGTATAGGTATGGTGTGCTTGTACATATTAGCTGAGTAGGAGGGATAGTAGTGAGAAGCTGTAGGAGGAAGTATAGGTGTGGTAATGTTATAGGTTGAAGGGTGGGAGGGGTTACTGCTTGTAATAAAGGCAGGACCACTGGGGGCGGGTGGGGACTGTAGTGGGCAATAGATGAAGGAAGACTATCAGTAGGTTTATAGGTTATAATGAAAAGGGCTGGCCCTGATTAGGCTGCAATTGTTCTTGTGGGGAGGGGGAGGATCAGAATAGGCCAGAAAAGTGGTGAATAGCCAATAGTATGATAAAAAGGGCTAGCCCTGATTTCACAGATATGCAAGACTACAGAAACAATAAGAAAAGGCAGTAGGTACTCTGACTTGCTTGTTTTGCATACCTGTCTTATTGAAATAAAATAAGCCAATGTTACCAAGGAGTTGTGGAAATTAGGAAGACAAGAATTTATAAGAGAAAAGGTTTAGTAAAAGCAGAGAAACAGCAGAGCATACAAATAGTACAGCATATAAAGTCAGATTGCAGTTAGAAGTACAGAATGGGGGGGCATGTTCTAAAACAATAAGGAAAATCAGTAGGTACTTTGGACTTACTTGTTTTGCATACCTTTCTTTTGAAATAAAATAAACACTTGTAACCAGGAGTATGTGGGATTTAGAAAGACTACACGTTATAGGAGAAAGGGTTTAGTAATACTAGAAAAACAGCAGGGCTTTCAAATAGTTGAAACAGCTTGCAAAAGGAGACTGCTGTTAGGAAGTACAGTATGGGGAGGGGCAAGCTAACGTCCATGATGGAGTGCTTTACCTAAAAATAGAAATTAAACAAGGGCTAGCAATTAATTTTGTCTGGAGGATGAAACATACTTTTTGTATATTTTGAAAATAAAACTCATTCCAAGGTTGCCCGGTTCTGTTAAAGAGCATTGCATGCCGATAGATCAAATTTGTCTTGGTGGGGATCCAGGGAAAGTAGAATTAAAAGGAGAAGCTGGGAAGAAAAATAATCAATATTAATACAAAATACAGCAACTGTTAAGAAAAAAATGCAAAAGATACAAAACTGCTAACAGAGGAGTGGAAAGAAAAGAAAAACTAGGTAATCTATACACAGATAAATGCCTCAATGTGTGATCATGTGAAAATTAAGTTTTGCCAGTTATCCCATTCAACAGATGAATGCAATTGCAAATATATAGGAATACTGATACCAATTAAGTGGTATAACACATTCTAAACCAATAGGTGAGGAAATGTACACACTAATAACTAGGCATTTTTAAAAAAA
This sequence comes from Protopterus annectens, assembly GCF_019279795.1. Taxonomy (NCBI): domain Eukaryota; kingdom Metazoa; phylum Chordata; order Ceratodontiformes; family Protopteridae; genus Protopterus; species Protopterus annectens. The sequence continues at coordinate 1,732,845,822 of NC_056725.1, forward strand.
TGCAATAAAGTGAGCAGCAAAGAAATAATATTCTAACAAAAAATGCTCCACACAAGTAAAGCTCTAACAAGTCTATACTCTACAGTATCTGAGCCTACTATTACAATGGCTAAGTAAACAATTTCAAGTGCACAGAGTTACTGAAAATACTGTCTCTCATAAAACACATGTCTAGCTTCATTACACTTTACAATGGTGTAAATCAACATCAATAGATTTTACAAATGAAAAGAAACAAATATGAAAAATAAACTTAGGTATGAGCATTCCATCCAAAGAGACAAGCAGCTATACCAAGGGGATTTAAAAAATGGCTCCTGTAGCTTAAGAAAGCTAAGTTAGGCTGTAATAGGTCTTGTGGGGGAGGGGAGGACAGAATAGACCAGAAAAAGTGGTGGATAACCAATAGTGTAATGAAAAGGGCTGGCCCTGATTAGGCTGCGATTGTTCTTGTTGGGAGGGAGAGAATCAGAATAGACCAGAAAAGTGGTGGATAGCCAATAGTATGATGAAAAGGGCTGGCCCTGATTTCACAGATATGCAAGTCTACAGAAACAATAAGAAAAGGCAGTAGGTACTCTGACTTGCTTGTTTTGCATATCTGCCTTATTGAAGGAGTTATGTGAAAATTAGGAAGACAAGAATTTATAAGAGAAAATGTTTAGTAGAAGTAGAGAAACAGCAGAGTATACAAATAGTACAGCATCTAAAGACAGATTGCAGTTAGAAGTACAGAACGGGGGGGGGGGGCAGCTAATGGTCTGAAACAATAAGGAAAATCAGTAGGTACTTTGGACTTACTTGTTTTGCATACCTTTCTTTTGAAATAAAATAAACACTTGTAACCAGGAGTATGTGGGATTTAGAAAGACCACAAGTTATAGGGGAAAGGGTTTAGTAATACTAGAAAAACAGCAGGGCTTTCAAATAGTTGAAACAGCTTTCAAAGGGAGACTGCTGTTAGGAAGTACAGTATGGGGACGCTAACGTCCGTGATGGAGTGCTTTACCTAAAAATAGAAATTAAACAAGGGCTAGCAATTAATTTTGTCTGGAGGATAAAACATACTTTTTGTATATTTTGAAAATAACAGTCATTCCAAGGTTGCCCGGTTCTGTTAAAGAGCAATGCAGGCCAATAGATCGAACTTGGCTTGGTGGGAATCCAGAGAAAGTAGAATTAAAAGGAGAAGTTTTTGTATAAGATGGTTGTTATGAATATGACCAATCCTGAGTGCATGATAAAGGTAATCAATCAAACAAACGTTTGCATTCTGTGCACTGTCTACAAAAAGAGCATTGTTTTCATCATCATATGTCTAAAACTGACCAAACATTGACAGCTGTTAGCTTACTGCTCCTTGTGGTTTATAAACTGCTGCTCATCGAAAGTCTGTGGTGGATGCATGAGCAGTTTGTCACACCACATATTGAAAACATACTAATGCAAAAAATGCGTCATCATCCCCTTTGGTAAAAACTCGCTTCCCTCTAATTACCACATCGATTAGAGCCCACTGAACACTGAAGGCATTATAAGAGATCTGGGGATGCAGGTTGACAGCAACCTCTCCTTCGACCACCACATTACCACTGTGGTCAGAAAGTCATTCTATGTGGCACATATCATTAACAAGGGTTTTGCATCCAAGAAGAAAGAGGTCATCATCATCTCTCTACTCTTCCCTCATTAGGCCAATCATTGATTATAATGCTCCATTTGGCATGTACCTCACTAGACACCTGCAACAGCTGGAGAGGCCACAAAGGTACCTTACAAAGAGGATCCTAGGCATTAAACACATGTCCTACATGGACAGACTCAAAAGACTCTGGCTATTCTCTGTCTCATATCGCCTACCTAGAGGCGATCTCTGTTTGACTTACAAAGCCATGTCTGACCCAGCTCTGTCAGAAATGCTACATCTAAAGAAATCCCAATCCCTCCACACCACATGCTCCACAGACCTCAACCTCATTACCACAAGCAACAAAATATGCTAGAAGGACAGGTTCTTCATCCAGAGACTGCCCATGCTCTGGAGTAGACTTCCCATACATGTCAAGCAGAGCACCTCACTGTCCGTCTTCAAGAGAAAACTTGACGAGTGGATCAGTAATATCACTCCAGTGGTTCTACTTGATAGAGGCACTGGGAAGTAATGTCGGGCACTTCTATGGGCTAGGCTCGTAAAGGGTCCAGTGCCATTAGCCTAGTATACACCTATGAACCTATGACTCTGTGAAAAGTCTCCATTGTGAAACACTGTATCAGATGTGCCTTTGTAACTGTGGTACTACCACAGTATCTGTATCTGTTTTTTGGAAGGTGTCTGGGACTAAGATATGCAGTGTTTTTGACATCTTAGTCTCCAATGAGATGGACCATTTGTGAGCATCTTGGGGTGCTATCTGCATATCTTATGGACGTAGGCCCTGTATCTACTCATGATCTCCTCTTGTGTGATTTTGTTATACACCTTTATGTTGGTTTTGCTGTCACTGGGCTTCATCCACCAGTGCTGTATTTTGGGTATAAATCCATCTACAAATATCATTAGTATTTTGGCGTATGGCCACATTTCTATGTTTGTTTACATCATGATAGATTTAGGCATATTCTGCCTACCTGCACTCCTTTAAAATGCAAGTAGGCACTTCTCACTATTTGTTACTGAGAGAATTTACCAAGGCAGCAGCTACAAATTATGATGTGTTATACCATATAGCCTGTGCTCAGTGTTATGTACATGCCTGCGCACTACAAATCATTCTTTCATTTGATTTCTCTTCCAAACACCAAACTACAGTGGAAAAATTACTTTCTGCACTTTGTAGTTACAGTTTTGTCTTATTGACTGTTTTTAAATTTAGTGATTACTAATGAAGACGTTTCTTTTTAAATCAGAACATTTCAAGTACTGGAATAATTTATTCACATAGGCTACAAAGCATGACCAAACAGACTACCTGATTACTAAGAAAAAATATTTGCTTCAGCTAATCCAAAGAATGATATAAGATCAAACAAATTTATCAGCAGAATGCTTCTCAAAAAGAAGCGGAAAAAAAACATTCACTGCAAAGCAAAAATGGAATTTACACCTACTGTACACAGTTTAAGAATCTTCTTTCTCATTTTCAGTTTTCTGTTACTATTTCATCCCAGAATCTTCTGAAATTAAATCTGTTTGTATATAACTAAACAGGTTTCCTAAGATTAAACTGAAGCATAGTACTTATTCGATCTGCTTTTTGTCACTCACAGAGCACTGAATGTTCATACTGACAACTCTCCACAATCACAGAAATCAGACCACAGGATTAAGCACTTGGGCTTCAGACCAGTTGTTTTACATTAGGAAGGTTTGTGGCAAGCACTGTGGTGGCAGGACAGGTAGCTTTCATCCTTCTAAGTTGGGAACTGCTGATTGAGAGCCCAGTGTCCAAGTGTATTAGTTCTGGTTTAGGCACTTGGGCTTCAGGCCAGTTATTTTACATTAAGAAGGTTCGTGGTCTGCACTCTTGTGGGAGAAGAGGCTGGACTCTGCCCTTCTGAGCTGGGAATTTCCGGTTAAAGGTTTATAGTGCCTGAATATTTGAACTGTATCTTACTGAAATTGGTTCACCTTGTTTGCTCTAGCATAGACTAGATCCAGGCCTACTGAATCTAGCTTTGTTTATATGCTTGTTGTTTGTTTGCTTGTTATTTCCCTGGAAGCTAATTCCACCTAATACACAACTTCTCAGCTTCTGTGGATCACTAGTGATATCTGCATTGCTTACTGTACTTATTTCCTTGTTTCACTTGAAAGAAAGTTACTGTTTGTCATTTTGCATTTAGTTACTTGTAACACATTGCACTCAAGTTACCTGGCACTTGCTCACTAAAGCAATTATATAAGTCAGCACTAAAATTAAAAGCACTACACCCTCACTCCCCACTGGCCCTTGTTTTCAATTAAGGATTTCCCAATATTATTCTAGCATGTCCAAAGGTCAGTTGTCAATCTCCTCTCGGTCCAGCTGGTGAATCTGGGAATCTTGAGGCAATGTTATAACTGCCTCATGTACACAGACAACCCTCTCCTCCTCCCACATAACACAAATACTTGCGACGAGATGCAGCTATTTAGCCAAACTGGAGGCTGAGCTCTCTCAACTCAGGACTGGCAAGACCAGACAGGAGGAGAAGGCAACTACACACACCACAAAACCAGCCTCACATAATGCTACCACTCCACTGAATCAAACACATAAACACACAAAGACATACTGAGGCTCTGAGTAAAATTTACCTAAACAGCAGAGGCCTCCAAAGCAGACACCCAAACAACTGCTACCTCAAGACACCCCACAAGCAACACATAAACCACAAAAGCAGTGTGCAAAGCAGTCACAGCCCTTAAGGCCAAATACAACACCAAACATACTTGTCATAGGTGACTCCATAGTCAGACACACTGACGTCCCACTCACCAGGCTGAACAAGGAGAGGGTCACAGTAAGCTGCCTATCGGGCGCTAGAATCCACATAACACAAGCACTGGTCACTCCACGGCAAGTACAAATATGACACAGTCATTGTCCATGCTGGTGTGAACGACCTGACACATACCTCCCTGGACTACATGAAAAGAGACATAGAGGAGCTCTCTGATTATGTAGCCCAGGCAGGTATGACCCTAACCCTGAGCAGTATCCTTCCTTCACCAAGAATGATGCCACAATATAGAGACAAGATGATCAGCTTTAACAATTGGCTTAATGTCTGGTGTCATTCAAAGGGGATCCAGTGTCTGTCTGCCTGGGATGACATGCTTGACAAGCCACGCTGCTTCAAGGGACGGCTTGCACCTGTCACCCTGGGATTCCGGATATTGGCTAAGGCTCTTGCCACCCCATAGTGCCTTTTTAGGCAAGGCTCAAATTCTAAACCTACCACCCTAGAAAACAAAATGGGAAGAAACTGAGGGTAATGCTGCTCAATGCCAGAAGTCTAAATCTCAAAATGCACGCACTCGAGGCCCTTCTCAGTATGGAGAACATCGATGTCTGTGCTGTAACTGAAACCTGGTTCAAGGCTCCTGAGAGCACCCTGGCACTATTAGGTTTTACCTCATATCATGCCCGCCCCAAAACCCGGACCACACCACAAAAGGAGGGGTGTATCCATATTCATAAAGGATACTCACACCTCCAGGTTGGTGGCAACGGCTTTGGAAACCATCCAGGTACAACTAACCATAGGCAAAACTGCTCTACAAATTGTAGCATGCTACAGGCCACCCTCTCAAACTCAGGAACCCCACACAGCCTTCCTGAAGACACTGGAGGGTATAAATGTATCTCCAAACACCATCATATTGGGTGACTTCAACTACCCGAATATAGACTGGGAACATTACTCAAGCCCTAACTTTCTAGCCCAACGGTTCCTGGAGTTCATAAATTAATGCCATGGAACAGCTAGTCACTGTTCCCACGAGAGGAGAAAATATACTAGATCTCATTGTCACAAACATGGGGACAAAATGCTCCACACGAAGTATATCCCTCATTGGTGAGATCTGATCATAAACTAATCTCACTGGAAATCCACATCCCGCCCCCACCCCAAACAAAAAAGACCATAGTGAAGAACTTCTCTAAAGCAAACTTCACACTACTCAAGACTGGTGTGGCATCCTTCAAGGCCCCTGAGCCAGAGGAAACCACAACCCAAGCTGCGGAAGCCCTTACAAATGCCTTCTATGAACACCTCCAGGACTGCATGGATCAGGCAATCCCAAATAAAACCAAGACTCTTTCCACAAAGGGCAAACGTCCAGTCTGGTGGACCCCAGCCATTAACAAACTTTACAATAAGAGGAGAAAGCTATTACATGATAGAACAAAATCCATAAAAGGGAAGTCACCCCTGATCATTATTAGTAAAAATACGAGCACTCATAAAATCAACTAAGGCCAATTTTGAGAGAAAAATTGCCATGGATTCAAAGGACAATCATAAGGCCTTTTTCAGCTATGTTAGGAACCTGGGTGGAAACTCCCAGATATGCTCAGAATTAGTCCAAAATGATACAAAAATCACTGAACCCACAGACATTGCCAACATACTGGCAGACAGGTTCAGTGCAAACTTCACCCCTAAAGGAGAGATAACTATCCCAGCCGAGTGTAGCCTCCCGGACATCTCAAATGCGCAGGTGAAAGCTGCTCTCTCTAAAGCTAAAAACACAGCATCAATGGGACCGGATGGTGTCCCCGGCTGTGTGCTACACGAGCTAAATGAGGAATTAAACCCACATAAGGCAGCTGTTTAATCTCAGCCTTACCACAGGATACGTGCCCAAGGAGTGGCGTCGGCAACTGTGGTCCCACTCCACAAAGGCGGCGCCCTCGGACCCTGGTAATTACCCATAAGCTTAACAAGTCTAGTCTGCAAAGCTATGGAGAGGATCATAATGGAGCTCATAAACAAAGATATAGGGACTTGCAGACATTGGACCCGACCCAGTTTGGCTTTGTCAAGGGAAGATCATGCCTTTTGAACTTGGTCGACTTCTTCAAACAGTCACCAAGGCCATTAATGAGGGAAAGGCAGTCCATACAGCCTACCTTGACCTTGCAAAGGTTTTCACACAATACCCCACTCGGTATTGTAGAAAAACTTACCAGCTTAAATGTAAACCCATATGTCACAAGATGGGTTGCAAACTGGCTTAAGGACAGAACCCACAGGGTTAGAGTTGCTGGCGCTGTGTCAGACTCCAAGCCGGTCACAAGTGGTGTCCCACAGGGCTCGGTCCTTGGCCCCTATTGTTTGGCATCTACTTCTCAGAAGTACAGGCCAACATGGGAGGACTTTGGCTGACAAAGTTTGCAGACGACTGCAAACTGGGCGCCATAGTGGAAAGTGCATCGGACACGGATATCCTTCAGAAGGGACTCACGGAAACAGATAGCTGGTGCCAGAGCCATGGCCTGAAGTTAAACGCCAAAAATGTATAGTCATACCCTTCGAAACAAGGTAACCCCAAGCTACAATATAGGTGGCAATCCACTAAGCACAGAACAGGTTATCAGGCACCTGCGGACCAAGGTTCACAGTGGCCTTTCTTTTACACCCACATTGCTAAAGTGGTTAGAAAGACCTTCTACATTGCCCACCTGATCATGAAGGGATTCACATCGAGATCTAGTGAGGTCATTGTTCTGTACTCTTCACTTATCAGACCAATGATCGAGTACAATGCCCCATTCGGGATGTATCTCACCCGACATCTGCAGCAATTGGAGAGACCCCAAAAGTTCCTCACCAAAAGGATAAAGGGACTCCAAAATCTGTCATATGCTGCCAGATTGAAGAAACTCCAGCTCTATTCAGTCGCATACCGTCTGCTCAGAGGTGACATGTGCCTGACATACAAGGCCATGTCCAACCCGGAATTAATGGACATGCTCCACCTCAAAAATCCAAATCCACCAAAACCACTAGAGCAAGTGACTTAAACCTTAGCACGGATATAAATAGGACATGCTGGAGGGATAGATTTATCACTCAGAGACTCCCTATGCTGTGGAATAAAATCCCGGTCCATGTGAGGCAGAGCACCTCGCTGACTCTGTTCAAGAGAAATCTAGACCTGTGGATGGGAGATCGTAGGTTTACCCCGGGAATCATCTCTGTGTCACTGCTGGACAGAGGCACAACAAACTAATGGGCACAGTATTTTTTCATATAAGGGGTGGCGTAAGCCACAAAAATTTGGGCTAGGCTTATAAATGCCTTAGGGCAGATAGCCTAGTATAAACCTAGGAACCTATGAGAAAAACGGTGTTAAGTATGCAAAGCTGCAGAGTGTAGCATCAGCAGCATTAAGGGTGATGTGGAAACATGTAGTGGATGCTTGTCAGCAGCTTGCTGCCATACTAGTTTTGAACATTGCCAATAGGAGGTAAGATCACAGGTTCAACTCTACTCATTGGAGCTTGGAGCTTTTTTTTAATTTGAAGTGTGGTCCCTTCCACTTCAGTATCATGATTGTGCAATAATTACTTATTATGTTTAGGTATTTTGTACTTATTAATTAATTTTCCTTTCATTCTTCAAATATTTATTTATTTATCAAAATGTAAGGTTCCTGAAGCAAGACCAGTTAATCCTTTATGTGCAGCCTTATGTTCATAGGTTCATATGTAAGGTACTAGGCTATTGGCCCTAGGGCCTATATAAGCCTAGCCAAAAATGTACCCTGGCTTTCGCCACCAAAGAAAATTATTTTCCTGTGCCCCTGTCAAGCAGAGCCACAGAAGTGATCCCTGGGGTGAATTTCCTATTTCCCATCCAATCATCAAGATTTTTCTTGAAGAGTGCTAATGAGGAGCTCTGTTTGACATAGATAGGTAGTCTGTTCCAGAGCATAGGAAGTCTCTGGGACAGGAATCTATCCCTCCAGCATGTTCTGTTTATTGTGGTGACAAGGTTTAGGTCCCTAGAGCATGAGCTCGGAGGGATTGGGATTTCTTTAAGTGGAGCATGTCCAACAGCTCTGGGTTTGACATAGCTTTGTATGTTAGGCAGAGATCGCCTCTGAGTAGGCGATATGCGACGGAGTAAATCTGGAGTTTTTTGAGATGGTCTGCATAGGGCATCTGTTTGAGGCCAGTCATCCTCTTTGTGAAGTATTTCTATGGCCTTTCCAGTTGTTGTAGATGTCTTGTGAGGTACATCCAAGAGGGGCGTTGTACTCTATAATAGGTCTAATGAGTGATGAGTAGAGGGGAACAATGACTTCTTTTTTTCTGGATGAGAAACCTTTTGTGATGAGGTGAGCTACGTAGAAGGATTTCCTGACCACTATGGCGATGTGATTATCAAAGGAGAAACTACTGCCCACCTGTGTTCCAAGGTCTCCTATCACATTTTCAGTGTTAAGTAGACTACCAGCTATGTGGTAGTTCATGGGTACAGAGTTTTTACCAAAGGGGATGACAATACACTTTTTGTCATTGAGCTTCAGGCCATGGCTTTGACACCAGGCATCTGTCTCAGTGAGGCCCTTTTGTAGTATGTCCACATTGTTAGGAGTTTCGATTATGGCTCCTAGTTTGCAGTCATCTGCAAACTTTGTTAGCCAAAGACCTTCTGTGTTAGCCTGTACTTCAGAGAAGTAGATACCAAACAGGAGAGGACCCAGGACTGAACCCTGTGGTACTCCACTTGTCACTGGTCTGAAGTCGGATTTGGAGTCTGCTACTTTCACAATGTGGGTTCTGTCCATGAGCCAGTTGGCAACCCATCTTGTGACATAGGGATTTATACCTAGTTTAGTGAGCTTATCTATAATTCCAGAGTGGGGGATGGTGTCAAAAGCCTTGGCGAGATCTAGATAAGCTATGTGAGCCACCTTACCCTCATCTATGGCTTTGGTGACTGCTTCAAAGAAGTCAATCAGGTTTAGGAGACATGATCTGCCTTTTACAAATCCGAACTGGGTAGGGTCCAGAGTTTGGAGATTACCAATGTCTTTGTTTATGAGTTCCACGATGATACGTTCCATGGCCTTGCAGACCAGGCTCATCAGGCTAATGGGGCAGTAGTTCCCGGGGTCCGTCGTGGCTCCCCCTTTGTGGAGTGGGATAACCATCACGGTGTGCCATTCAGTGGGCATAAAGCCTGAGGTGAGGCTATGATTGAACATGGTACTTAGGTAGGGTGCCAGCTCATTCTGTAGTTCATGCAGAACGCAGCCTGGGATATTGTCAGATCCCATGGATGCTGTGTTCTTGGCTTTGGAGAGTGTGTTTTTTTACCTGTGCAGCCATGATTACAGGAACTTTGCATTCTTCCGGTATAGAGATGGGCCCTCTAGGGGGTGAGAGGGGGGTAAAGTTAGCACTGAACCTATCTGCCAGGATGTTGGCAATATCAGTTGGTTCTGTATATTTAGTGCCATTGTGCTGTAACTCAGAGCAGATCTGAGTGTTGCCATTGAAATTCTTGACACAGCTATAGAATGCTTTGTGGTTGTCTTTAGAGTCAGTGGCAATTTTGTTTTCGTAACTAGCTTTGGAGGATTTTATGAGGGATCTCAGCTTCTTACTGAGGTTGACCAAGGAGTTCCTCCAGTCATGGGATTTTACTCTTTTTTTGCAACAGTTTCTTTTTTCTGTTGTAGAGTTTGTTCATGGCAGAGGACCACCAGATTGGCTTCCTTTTTTGGAGGATAGCTTCTTGGTTCTGTTAGGGATAGCATGATCCATGCACTCGTGTAAGTGCTTATAAAGTGCATTTGTGTAGGATTCAGCAGTCATATCTCTATTGTCCGTCTGCATTGGTGTCATGAAGTTTGCCACTTCTTTCTTAAAAAGTGTGAAGTTGGCTTTGGAGAAGTTTTTACGGTGGTTTCCCTAATTGGGGGTGGCGGTGGGATGTGGATGTCTGGGGTGATTAGCTTGTGGTCAGATCTGACCAAGGAATTGACCTCTGGTGTGGAACACTGGTTGCCCATGTTGGCAATGACCAGGTCTGGGATATTGCTGCCCCTGGTGGGGGTGTGAATAAGTTGATCCAAGGCGTTGGAATTTATGAATTCCAGAAAACATTGAGCAAAAGAGTTGGTACATGAGCAGTTTTCCCAGTTAATGGTGGGGTAGTTGAAATCGCCCATTATTAGGGTGTTGGGTTGTACCCCAATACTTTCCAGTGTATCAAGAAATGAGGAGTGGGAATCCTGGGGCATGGTGGGAGGTCTGTAGCAAGCTACAATTTGGATTGCGGTCTTGCCCAGAGTTAGTTGCACTTGGATAATCTTGGATGCATTATGCTATGCAACTAGCCGGGAGGTGTGGATATCATTAATGAACATGGACACGCCTCCACCTTTAGTGCTTTGTTCCGGGTTAGGTGGCCGAAAGGTGTGGCATGAATTATAGCCTAGTAATGCAGGGGTGCTCTTTGGAGCTTTGAACCAGGTCTCTGCCACTGCACAGATGTCGATGTTCTCCATTTTAAGTAGTGCCTCGAGTGAATGCATTTTGAGGTTTAGACTTCTAGCATTGAGTAGCATTGCCCTCAGATTTTGCTTGCTTGTACCTGTTACGGTGGTGAATTTGTCATTTAAACCTTGACTAAAAAAGGCACTATAGGGGTGGCAAGAGCCTTAGCCAGTATCCAGAATCTCAAGGGTGACAGGTGCAGGCCATCTCTGGCAAAGAATTGTGGTCTGTCGATCATGTCGTCCCAGGCAGACAAATACTGGATCCCCTTAGAATGACACCAGAAACTTAGCCAATTGTTGAAGTGAATCATTTTGTCCTTGTACTGTGGTATCATTCTAGGTGATGGCAGGATGCTACTCAGGGCGAGGGTCATACCTGCCTGGGCTACAAGATCGGAGAGCTCCTCTATGTCTCTTTTCATGTATTCCAGGGAGGTACGTCTCAGGTCATTCATGCCAACATGGACAATGACAGTGTCATATTTGCACTTATTGTGGAGTGACCTGAGTGCGTGTGTTATGTGGTGGATCCTGGCACCTGACAGGCAGCTGACAGTAACTTTCTCCTTGTTTAGCCTGGTGAGTGGAACATCAGTGTGCCTGACTATAGAGTCACCTATGACTAGAGTATTGGGTGCGTTGTTATGCCTTATGGGCTGTGGTTGAGTGGCACACTGAGTTTGTGGGCTATGTGTCATTTGGGTTGTGTTGAGGGGTGGAGTTTGCTTGTGTTTCTGCTTTGGAGGTCCCTGATGCTTGGGCAGGTTTTTATTGAGAGCCTCCGCAAATGTAGGTGTGTTTTGTGTTTCTATGTGTGTGTTTTGGTGGTGTAGGTTTTGAGGTACTATGTGATGAGTGTGGTGTGGTGCAAGTGTTTACCTTCTCCTCTTGATTGTCTAGTCCAGTCTTGGGTCAAGAGAGCTTTGCTTCCAGTTTGGCTATAGAAGTGCATCTCTCACAGGTTGTAGTGTTGGGTGGTAGGAGGAGAGGGTTGTCTGTGTACATGAGGCAATTGCTGCATTGCCCTAAGATGCCCAGATTCATCAGTTAGACAGGAGAAATCACCAGGAGCTAACCTTTAGACATGCCTGGATAGGTGCTTATTTATTAAGTACTAAAAACTGCTTTCCTTTAAACAAGTGAGGAAAGTTGAGTGCTGTAGTAATTTGCAGCTTATTTAGTGCTTACAATGAGTTCTGAACAAGTGCTGAGTTCAAAGAAACAGATATGAGTGCTGAAATTAGAAAACTGGCTAGTTCTAAGAAACAAAATTAAGCTAGAAGGCTTCCCTCCAACACAGAAAAGCTTGGGGGCTCAGAAGCCTACAAACAGTCTAGACCACTTACAAGAAAGGCAGGAAACAAGCTTAATTTTATTTTCTTTCCCAGATGCTCTCTTTGTACACAGTAGGAGTGTCTGAAATCAGAATATGATCTCACTGCACTCAGTTGAAATGTCAGCTTTGTCCGGCTAAGATCTAGCTGTATTCAACTGGACGTATAAGAGAATTTAAGTACCTTTTATCTGCACTTTTTTCAAATAATACAGCATTTTAATTGATTTATTTGTGTTTCATTGAATATTAACTGAACTGGAAGTTTTGACTCTGTTTTTTCAGTTAGTGCTTGCTAGATTTTTATTGCCTGTTAGTAACTGCAGGCGGGGATGGTCTCATTCATTGATATCCTGTCACTGCCTATTTAAGTGGTACATTTTGGAATATTTTCTGCTTAAAACCTCAACTTTGGCTGGCTAAGATCTAGCTGAATTGAACTGAACGTATAAGAGAATTTAAGTACCTTTTATCTGCACTTTTTTCAAATAATACAGCATTTTATTTGATTTATTTGTGTTGCATTGAATATTAACTGAACTGGAAGTTTTGACTCTGTTTTTTCAGTTAGTGCTTGCTAGATTTTTATTGCCTGTTAGTAATTGCAGGTGGGGTGGTCTCATTCATTGATATCCTGTCACTGCCTATTTAAGTGGTACATTTTGGAATATTTTCTGCTTAAAACCTCAGCTTTGGCCAGATAAGATTTAACTTTATTCAACTGGACGTATAAGAAAATTTAAGTACCTTTTATCTGCACTTGTTTCAAATAATACAGCATTTTAATTGATTTATTTGTGTTGCATTGAATATTAACTGAACTGGAAGTCTTGACTCTGTTTTTTCAGTTAGTGCTTGCTAGAATTTTATTGCCTGTTAGTAATTGCAGGCGGGGTAGTCTCATTCATTGATATCCTGTCACTGCCTATTTAAGTGGTACATTTTGGAATATTTTCTGCTTAAAACCTCAGCTTTGGCCGGCTAAGATCTAGTTGTATTCAACTGGACATATAAGAGAATTTAAGTACCTTTTATCTGCACTTTTTTCAAACAATACAGCATTTTAATTTATCTATTTGTGTTACATTGAATATTAACTGATCTGGAAGTTTTGACTCTGTTTTTTCAGTTAGTTCCCCACCCACCCTCCCTGTTTTTGTTTTGGTGTTAATCTTGGTGGCTTTGAAACTGCCCACCCCTCTTGTAAATTTGTGTTTGGATACTCCTTCTGGGCCCATCTCAGGTTTGTACAAAGTTTCTTTCTCAATGTTTTGATTTCCATCATTCCTCATCAGCACTCTCTGAGCAATAATAAGCAGACCAAAGTACTATGCTTTGAGCTAAAGTTAGGAAGCCACTCCAGTGTTTTTTTTTTTTTTTTTTGCTTTTTTCCGGAAACTATGTATGATATTTTGCTTTCCTTACATTTCCCCATATTTCAACTAGCTGAAGGTTCAACCATATGTTTTGTCTAGTTGAACCTACAGCTAGTCAAAACCTTTTTCCTCCCTTGTGGGGGGATTAACTCTCCATAATCCCTTACTCCATTCTATCTCCATTCTATCTCCATTATGCAGAAAAATAGAAAAGGCCACTCATTTACTACCAGTAGGAAAATAGAAATTACACCCGCAGTGATTTCCTGTGGGAGACTAGGGTCAATAAACTCGGTACTAGCGAATTTAAATTTAAATTACCAAGGTGAAAGCTCATCTGATAAACTCTCGCTGAAATTACAGTCACTCCCCTATATAAGGGAGGACCTTTCATTGATCCAGGCAATTACAGACAAATAAATCTGACCAGCCTCATGTGTAAAGCCATAGAAAGACTTACCATGGATTGATCAATCAATCAGGGCATAGTAAACCTCCAAACACTGGAAACATCTCAGTTTGGATTCATCAAGGGCAGGTCATGCTTACTCAACCTGGTGGATTTTTCGAAAAGGTCACCAAAGCAATGGATTCAAGCAAAACCGTACAAGCCACATACCTTGACCTGGCCAAAGCTTTTGGACACAATTCTCCACTCAGCCATAATAGGAAAGCTACATAAACTGGGAATAAACCCCTGTGTCACCAACTGGATTGCCAACTGGCTCACAGAGAGGACTCAGATATTCAAAATAGGGGAATTTACCTCTACAAATAGACCCCCCTGGGTTCTATGCTGGGACCTCTCCTTTTTGGTAGCTACTTTTCTGAAGTAAAAGACAATACCAGAGAACTCTGGCCAAGTTTGCAGATGACTGCAGGATAGGAGCAGTCACTGAATTCCCAAATAACTTAGCCATCCTGCAGGAAGGTTTTCTCAAATAAATAACTGGTGCCAAAATCATAGACTGAAATTAAATTTCAAAAAATGCATTACTGTATCCTTTGGGATGTCATCTACCCCAGGGAACTACTACACTGAATACTTCCCTAAGAGATGGCCCAGATGTTGGAGATTTCGGAACTTATGTGAACAGTGATCTTACTTTTGACTAACGTGTCTGTTGTTGGAAGAAAGTCCTTCTATGTTCAACAGCTTATAAATTAAAGGATTGTGTCTAGATCTAGGGAAGTCATTGTATCCCTTTATTCAGCCCTTATTAGGCCAACCATTGAATATAATGCCCCTATGGCATGTATCTGTCCAGACACATGCAACAACTGGAACACCCACAGACATACCTTATTATAAGGATACAAGGCCTAAACAACATGCCCTACATGGACTGACTCAAAGCCCTGTCACTATACTCAGTATCCTACAGACTGCTAAGAGGTGACCTGTGCCTGGCATACAAGGCATGTGACACATTACTGATGGATTTATTGCATATCAGCAAGTCAAATGGCATCAGAAATACATGGTCTGGAGATCTAAATCTTTGTTGCAACATAAAAAGTTTGGAGGGACAGGTACTTCTCTCAGAGAATACTACTGCTGTGGAACAGACTCCTGAGCCACATCAAACAAATATCATCCCTGTCCATTTTCAAGTGCAACTTAGATCTATGGATAGGAAACAGAAAATTTACCCCTGGATTACCCCCTGTACTACTAATGGACAGAGAGAGCTCATAATTGCTTTATCCCATACATGGGTCCCCTGAAATTATCTATGCATGATCCTAGTTATTCTCATCAGGGATAATATATAATTATCCACTGTGGGATGGATAAGGCCACTCTATAACCAAATGGGATAGGGTATTTTGAGCACAAACTGGGAAAATGGCCAGGCTTAAAATGGCCCGCAAGGGCAGCTAGCCTAGCACTTACCTATGAATCTATAAGAGTAGGGTAATGATTTTGTTTACTTGAGCAAGTAAAACCTCAAAGCATTACATGCTGCTCAAAATTCATAAACCTCTGGAAACATATGTGAAAATGCAGAACTTTCAAGACACAATATCAATTAATCATGATTAAGAATAAGGAAATATCTTTTATCTGGAAGTCACAAAGACTCAGAATTCTTCAAGGCATGCTTCATAAAATTAAAGTAAAAACGCAAAAGCTAGCATCCATTTGCCAAAAACTGATTAAGAGAAATATTACATTCCAAATCCACTTCCTGAAAGTCTAATATTTTCAGCAGATGGTGTAAAACATTCTTTCCATTTTTCACAAGAAGCTTCAAAATTCAAAATTGTTTATCACCATTTTTCATTAAAAATAAGAACTCATAACCTCTTTAACAAACCCTTCATCTGCATTATTTTTAATCTTCTCTACACAGATTCTAAAATTTGGTACAATGAAAAGGTGTCGTGGATTTGTTCATTGTTTTTCTGTGAACCTTAAATTCAAAAATAAAATTGGCTTCTTTAGCAAGGTTATGGTATGTTGATTTAGAATACGATTCATTTTTAGCAGGCAGGTATATCAGAAAACTGCTGAAGTAATAATATTGACCTGAGTCTACATATCCTTATATTTTTGATTTATACCTGTTTATCTCTCTCTAACGATCTATAACTATAAGTGTGTGTGTGTGTGTGTGTGTGTGTGTGTGTGTGTGTGTGTGTGTGTGTGTGTGTGTGTGTGTGTGTGTGTGAGAGTGTATTATATATGTCAGATCCCACTCTGATGAAACTCCTGCATATCCACAAAACAAACAGCATCAGAATTACCTGTTCTAAAGACTTAAACCATACCTGTGATATAAATAGGGTCTACTAGAGAGACAGGTATGTATCCCAGAGACTACCCCATCTCTGAACAGCATCCCCATCCATGTGAACCAGAGTTCCTCCTTAACCCAATCCAGTCTTTACTCCCACAAAGCTGCCAAATTATAGAACACTCTTCCACAACCCATTACACAAAACCCTCACCACCATGAGTTCAAACAACTCCTAAAGAACTACCTAGCCAAACACTGACTCTGCTCCTGCTATTCACCAGGATAACTGCCTCTCTGTACACTATCTTATCCTCTACTCTATCCTCTTACTTTACCCCCTCCATCTCTAAACTCTGCAGACTCATAACATCTTTCACACAGTTTCTTTGTTGGATACAGATTCATTGAATCTATCCCATACTGTACACATACTTCTAATGGTAATTTAGCTCCCTGCCATTATTTCTCTCTTTATATCCATGCATGCTGGATCTGAATTGATATTGCATTCTGTCATTGTATTTTCATATGTACTACAAGTCCATTATGGATTGTCCGTCCACTTTACACTCTGTTTATTTGTGTACACTGTTGTTTGTACTCTCATCTGACTACTTTATTATACAAACAATACTGAGAAAAATAATGTTGTTATTAAAGATAAAATAGTTAAAATTATAATAAACTGGAAGACATAATAATGATTTTCCATAATTTATTTTATGACCTATATAATAATGTTCCACTGGATGTCAATCCTAATCTTAAAATTTTCTAAATCCATGTAGCATTCCACTAGTATCTTTACAATTTAAGAATATCCATGAAGAACAAATACATTATTGGAAAATTAGTAAAGATATCAAACATTTACAAATTAATAAAGCTCCATGCCAAGATTATTATTTGGCTATTTTCTATAAACAATTCAAGAAAAAATAACTAAAATTATACTAAAAATATTACACTTTTCGGTATAAATTCTTTACTCATAAAACCATTAATCAGTCTAAAACAATTTAATTCATAAACCCTTTTCTGATGTTTCTAATCCAAACAGATTATGGATTCATTGCTTTAATTAACCTGGATGCAAAATGTTATTCTAGTGTAATGACTGAATAGCTTAAATTAGTGGAGCAGCACATAACATTTCCACTTCAGTCAGGTTTCACTTGTGATAGGCAAATTTAGGCCCATACTGTTTAATGAGAAACTATCTTTTTTATACAATTACAACTGAGGTTTGGCAACAAACCAAATTGTTCTGGGACATCTTCAAGAGGGTTAAAGTGATATATTAGTGGGAGTTAGTTGGGCTGGGGAGGTAAAAGGGTTAAATGGACGGAGGGATGACTGGGAGGAAATGTGATAAGGGTGGGGAGGGGCTTAAGGGGTTTAGACAAGTGTAGCCGGGTAAGCAATCACATTTTGGCGTGAACTTGCTAAGGCAAGTGTATGTCCGAGACGACCTGTAGGTATTCCTGTGGCAAAAGGTAGGCCTCAGATTACTATTGAGCTTGGTTGTAGGAGACAGGTGGTTTGTACAGGAAATAAAATTAAATGTGTTTATTTTTTTTTTCCATTCTCTCTTTCTGTTGCTTGTTGCTTGAGACTGTCTGGTTGCTGGATGCTGTTGCAAGTCAGGGAGGACCGGGTTATGCATGGTGGCGAAATCTTTCCTTTTGGTTTAGGGTGTCAGACAGTTTTAAATTTGTCCCTAAGGTGAGGTTTTGTCAATCTCCCTCATTAATTGAGGAATAGGGGGTAGCGCTGTCTGGAATTTGGGCAGAGAGGTCGATTGCTATGGTTTGTGACCATTGGGGTTTTTGTGATCTGTTGCCTCGGCGTAGTTGTCATGGTCCGTTAGGATGGTTTATGGCAGCTTGCCATGTTAGTGATGATTGTGGTGCGGTAGTTGTAGTGGGTGGTATTAATGCCCCTTGGTGAGTGCAGTCCGGCATATTTTCCAGTCAAATACAGTTTGCTGTTCCGCAAGTCATGATAACTTCAGTACTTCAGGGGCGGAACGCATTGGTGGATGTACTTAGGATTCAGCATGTTAAGGGTGTCACTGGGTAAAGGATCCAGTTTGTTACATTCATGGTTAGAGCCCTGCTGGATGTCCTTCCATCTAAGTAGGAGGAATAGGGAGGTTTTGCTTTCAACAGTGCTGCATGCACAGTTATGGTTGAGGGCTATTTCTGCCATTTAAGTGCGGGGGAGTAGGGGATTTGTTCATGGGAATCTCACTTTTGGGCTGGGTAAGGCACTTTTCTCTGGGGCCGTTTCTGCTCATGCCTTTTAGCTTACCAATTTCTTCTGGGGTCTGGGGGCATACATGGATGTAGGGTGGTTGGGAGATAACACTGACTTTGCTGTCTAGGTCACATTGTTGAGATGTGAGGCAGCTGCGCAATACTTGATGTCTGGGGGCTGCAAGTGATAGCATCTTTTATGCATGTTGTGGAGTCACTTGTGGTTATGTGGCGCCATACTTCTTAACTGTCCCCGATTTTCAGGGACGTCCCTAATTTGATTCAACTTTTAGCTTTGTTCCTTTTCATCTCTACTAAAATGAGTAGCCTATGGAGGAAGGGCAGTGGCTTACACAATGAATAGCAACAATTGGTATTGTTAGAAGTAGCATATACACTCTGGTGTGGAATGTAGCTTTGTGGAGCCAATGATCAGCGTGCACGTGGCATAAGTGGTGGTCCTGTCAGAATGGCGTATTGTTTGGAACCTAGCATGGAATAGTGGGGATTTTGCCTGGTACGATGTATGGCCCTTTGTTTCCCACCCTCCAGTTTATGTTTCCTTGATGGCCTGCATTGAGAGCTGGGGAGCGGACATCTATATTGGGGTTCGCTCATATAAAAAAAAAAAAAAGAGGGAACCGAGGATATGTGGGTTTTTGGCTGGTCATGGGGAGGCTCGGGAGCTGGAGTTTGATGTTGGATGGGGGTAGAGTGGGGCGGATTGACTGGAGCTGGCTCTGCTTTGTCTTCCTAGACAGTTAGTGGGACATTTGTTGTTGTGGGTGGATTCCCAGGCTTGGGTGGGGGAGATTGGTCCTGTGTTTGGCTGGTGTGCTTTTGTGGGTAGCAGTTGCCTCGTGGTTTTGACCTGGTACATCCTACCGTTGAGTCCAGGCCACAGTTGCCTCCTGTTGCATGGATTGCGGTTTGAGGTGGTGACGGCATGCCCTCCTTGTGATGGTGTTTTCCTGAGATGTTGCTTTGCATCGGTGTGTTCTCGCTGTGGTCTTTTTATCAGCAGTTGGTTATTCCTGACTGGACAGGCTAATTCTCACTAGCCATTTGGTAATATGCTTGGAAAGGCAGGATGTTTGCTCATTACTCTTTGTCTGCCTCACTAAGATAATCTTTTAATGAAGTGTAGATGTTTCAGAGCGCTGGTTAGTTAGTTTATAGTTGCTGTTTCAACCAAAGGTTCTCATGATTTATAAAGGGTACACCCACATATAAAATCAGCACAAATAAAAAACACAGAAAAATCTTAAAATTTCAGTATTTGTGTGGCTTAAATTTTATCAGCCTCATGTTTCATCCTACTTTTATGATTCTCATTAATCCAGTTTGCAACTCTGAATATTGGATCATTATGCAATATTGTAAAAAATGTCTAAAAGTGATGATGAGAGGGACTGTTTTGTTGGTAATTGGTCACTTGGTATCCCAGTTGGTCTTCTCGGATTGTCACAGACATCCCTGATTTAGAGGTGAATACTTTGGTTCAGTTACTGTGACTGTTGGAAAAGGGGTAGCAAAAGGTATATAGTAATTGAGGACGGTGGGGCTTATGGAATAGTTCCACATCAGCAGGTGCATTCCAGATAGTATAATGATGCTGATATGTTCCACTCAGCTGAAGCTGTGAGTGACTTTTCCTGGGTCCGAGAAAGGTTAACTAATGGTTGCTGCAGTGCATGCGCAGTGCAACTCTAAGGTTCTCACTAAAGGTAATGGCTGTATGTAGTTGTGGCCTTGGCCAAATTTCTTGCTTCGAGCAGTTGAAAGGTATGATTAAGGTGAGGGCGAGAATGAGGGGGGATTATTAATTAAACATTGAATTCTCAAAGTAGAAGGTAAAGGGGGGTGTTCATAGTGCCAAGGTGTTGCTGCAGAGTTTCTAGCTATAGAGTTTGGGGAATTGTTTTGTTTCAGTTCTTGTATTGTAAAGTCAAGATACTTATTCTGTTTTTGTTTTATTGCAGAATGGAATTTGAGTTGACATGAGTTGGTGACCGGAGGTGAGGGAGCTCGAAAACGTATAGAAGCTGTTACAATGGAGGTCTCGGTCTCTTGAGTGGTGCACAATGAGATCACAGAAGGAGGAGTGCATGGTGAACAGTGGTCTATGCCGTGTCAGAAATGGTTTTGAAGGTACTGGATGTTGATTGTGAGGATGTTTTGATTGCGGGAGTGGAGCACAAGGGGTTAGCAGGTAATCCTACGTCTGTGCTAATGATGGCACAGCATGGTTGGAGTTTATCAAGGTAGAGTAGGGGTAAGTTGAAGGAGAGGCCTGTTGAGACATGGTAATCCAGGGAGAGGATTGTTTAAGGGGAGATTGGGGTTTACATGGGTGGGGTGGAGTCAAATCATCAGAGGATCAGGGAGTACTCTAAGGTCACTAGTTTAGGCCTCTGGTAAGCTAGCTAAATTTAAATTCATATATCTAAAATGGAATCGGGCCAGAATTTTCGATATGGAACTTTGAGGAACATGATTTTAGGACACGGGTAGGGGACCTTCCTCAAGGTGAGGTATACTTGAGAGGTATTGGGCAGGATGGTATTTAAAGTTTCAGTGTCTCAGATTTATTTGCAGTTTAAGGTCTTGCATACAGCCATTTGAAGATCAAAGCAGCAAATTGGAGGGGTTGCCAAGGTCGCATTTTTAGGCAATGATGACTTTATGTTATAATTTGGGTTAAAGTGATTGCATGGGGATTTATTGTATTGCTTGTTTATGGAAATGTTATTTGGATCATTGGAATAGGAGTTAATCAGGCCATACAGAGTTTATAGGTGGTACAAAAATCACTAGTTGACTCCTGTAGAATTTTGGTATTGAAATTCCCCTTCATATGCAGTGTCTAAAGTTAATATGGTAAGTATGCAGTTAGGCATGTCAGATTTGGGTGGAGCTTTTGGGGTACATTTACATTAGCAGTTCAGGTTACTGGGTGGTAGAGGTGTCATGATCCGGACGGGAAGTTGATATGGTTCATAGGGCTGGGTAGGTGTTGGTAATGTTTCATGCTTGGTTAGGGTTTAGATGAGAGTACTACAAGAACCATTTCAATTATGATTGAAGGAATTTTGTAGGGATGGTTTTGGAAGCAGTGTAGGTAGGAGGGTCTTGATATTTTGGGAGCAGGGACCTTTGTTATGTCGGTGATAGAAGCCTAGTTACCATTTGGTAATGAGTGAATTGGGGGGGTGTAATGTTGGGCATGTAGAGTACGTCATTGTGGGCCATAGGCAAGTTTTCTAGGGGGTTCTGTTTTTCTGGCACTTAGTTCATTAAAGTTTTGGAGTTAGACTCTTCCCTGCAGTAATCGGTTTACTGCACATCCAGAGCTGTGTAGTTTGCTGGGCTATTGTGTTATGCTTTAGTTGACAGGGTCCTGGGTCAAGACTTGCTAAGGGTTTTCTTTGACTGGGTGCAGATTTGAGTTCAAGGGGTTATAGTTTCTGTGGCATTTGTTATGGCTATAGGTTGTCATTCATGAAAGGTAGAGCAATGGTTAGTGGCTTGAAGGAAGTGGGCTAAAAGGCAATGTATTCTCTGGGAGTGGATGTTCTGGTGTGGTATAATGGGCTCATGGGTAATCCTACTTTATTTATTGTTATATAGGCGTGTATCAGTGTTGGTATGTCAAGGCGTGGAGTTAATGACAGGGTACTAATGTACCTTACAGATGATGGGTACACCGAATGATGTTTGGCTTAACTCTTCCCTTTATGGGAGGTAGTTAATTGAACAATTTTGGGTAGAATGGAGGGGAAACAGCCTAGACAGGCTGGTTGGCAGAGAAGAGGGACAGGCTTGCCCTCTTCTGCTCCCCCTCTGGTGTCTAGGTTCATTTCAAGGATTTGGGTAAAGGAAAATGAGCAGCTGGAGGAGGTTTGCTGAATAGATAAGCAAACTGAGGTAAGGATGCTGCTTATTTGGTGGAAGATAATTCAATGAATGGTGTATGAAGTGAGATGGGATGCTGCTTCATAAGTAAAGTAAGCGAGCAGAGGTATGGGTGCTGCTTACTGGGTAAATGGGATATGAAGTGAGTATTGGATGCTGCTTCATAAGTAAAGTAAGTGAGCAAAGGTATGGACGCTGCTTACTAGGACAGGGTGAGTAGGTACGCTGACCTGATTAACATTATAAGGATGTTTATGCTGTGTTTAGAACCAACTATATTGTGTCTAGCTCTTATTAATAAGTTTGGCGATCAAAGCTATGTTATGGAAGTTTTAATAAAAATCATCAAATGTCATTCAGTATGATGTGTTTATTGAAGTGGACTGGGACAATGGGAAAATTTATTTTATTTTACCAGTTGATGCATCAAAGCCTCTGACAGAAATAATCACTAATTTAAGGTTATGAAGAAGTTCGCTTTCCCACAAAACTACATAATAATATCAAATTAATATATTCCAATCCCTCCACAATTTACCAAAAGTGCTTGTGTACTTGTAGCTTCTGACACACTTGTTTGCTGCCACTTGTTTGAAAAAGCAAATGTTCTAACTACCTCAGTCTCCTGTAGCTGCTTAGTCTTCCCGATATCAACCCTATAAAACTGTATAGGCCTACCAGAACCCTAACTGTAATACTAAAACTCCCAGCCAGTCCCTATTCCAAGTCCTCACTACCTTATCTTAAAACTCCACTTCCCTTCCCTAACCCTAAACTCCCTGATCACTTCTTAAACCTAAAACTCCAATCACCTCCCTAAATTTACCCTGCTGCTCCCTAATCCTAAAACTCCCCTCCTTAAATACAAAACTCCCTTTCCACTACCTACTCCCAAAACTCCCTCTCACTTTCTAAAACTGAATCCCCTTCCCAATTACTGCCCTAGTCTACAATCCTATCTTCTCCTAGTCCCTTTTCATGGCTGTTGCACTTAACTTACTCAAACTTGAAATAATGTGTTTGGGTAAGGTGTGGCAGCTGCTTGCCTGAATTCATATTCAAGTTTGTACATAGGTTCACAGGCACTTATTAGCCTGTTGATCTGTAAGGATCTTAAGAAGCTTAGTATTACAGTCCAAAGATGTTTTTTTAGCTTCTATATTTTGCATATAAATAATCCATAGATAGGCAGAACAAGGATATTTAGGGACATTTGCATGTTTCCTCTATTCATGAGGGACAAGGGTGCCACACCAGTAGTGAAATTGTGGTTACCCATCCAATCATCTAAATTACATTTGAATAGAGTAAAAGTACTTTGCTTTATGTGGCGTGGAAGATTCTTCCATAAAAGCTGTACTCTGTGGAATACAAGCCTATCCATCAAAAATGAACTGTTTTGCAAAAGAGATTGAGATCCCTTGAGGTGGTATTTATGATACTATTAGATTTGCGAATATTTAATAGGTCTGAAAGAATAACATTTGCTGAAGAACTGTATGCAAGGCAGAAATCAGTATCCTGTATGATACTGAGAAGAGGGACAAGGCTTTGAGATGGTCTGCATAGTTTTTGCAGTTTAGGGCCTTGATATTTTTTAGTGAGAATGCATTGTGGTCACTCCAGTTGTGACAAGTGTTTGGAAAGGTACTACTGAAAGGGGCATTATACTCAGTTATCGGCTTTGAGTACAGTGGAACAATTACATCCCTGGATATGGATGAAGTACCTTTAGATACAAGCTGTGTGATAAAAAAGGATTTCATTACAAAAATGGATATGTTGTGATCAAAGGTCAATTCACAGTCAACATAGGCTCCCAAATCCCTAACTACATGATAGATTTTTCAAGGGTATGTTGTCAATGTGATAGCTATAAGCAAGATCAGCAGCCTATACAAGCTACAAGATGCTCACGTTCCTGGTTTCAAGACAATTGTTTTAAGTGCTTGGGCCTTGACCACTTGTAATAGAACCATTCCTCAACCTATCTGTATAAAAATGGGTTAATATAAGATGCAATTCCTTTCATACATGGTACTAGACAAGTAATCCATTACACCATAAGTTTTTAACTTGCATATTGAAATATTTTAAGTACTTGTATGAGAAAAAATAATTTTCATCTACTTTATAATGTTAAAGTTCCAATTACACCATTTTTTGATGGTGTGAACATTTATTTTCAATCTTTACAAAACATATTTAATATACTTGATGCAATAACATTTTGCTAAATTGTATTATAAAAATCTATTTTTCCTGTAATGGATTATTATAATCCCATTAATGATTTAAATGCACTGGCTGTGAAAAATAGATACAGGGCCAATGTCCCTCACCATAAGATTTAAACAAAATAACAGACTTTCATTAAAATAATTTATTCAAAACAATAAACAATGCTAAAGTAGACATAACAATGAAACACTCATTTCATTCAGTATTAACAAAAGCATCTGACAGTCTGAAACAAATGTTTAAGACCATGGCTAACATATTTATACCTAGGGTCTATATTGAATTAGCGAACGCTTAAAAAAGCAAACGCTGATTCATCGACCTTATGTAAGCGAAAGCTTACAATCCCGAACACCGGAACAGTGATTTTTTTCCCAGAGGAAAAAAAATTGTTGGGCCGGTTTCGGGAGTTTGCCATTACCTCCACTGTGGTGTGATCTTGGAGTTGGTATATTTAAGTAGGGGGGTGTGGGGGCGGTGGCAAAGCCCCCCACATTATATACTGTTTTAAGATTTTTTTTTTGTTTTGTGGAACAGCGATTTTTTTTTTTCCCTGGGAAAAAAATCACTGTTCCGAGTGTTCGGGATTGTAAGCTTTCACTTAAATAGGGTAGATGAATCAGCATTCGCTTTTTTAAGCGTTCTCTGATTCAATATAGACCCTTATACCTATACCCTGAAGCAATCATGGGTTTGATTTCCACAGCCTCCATTTTCTTACTATGTAACACTGAGCAAGCCTCTTAACCATACATTGCTCCAGGCTGAACCTGAAATGGGTCCCCATGAACCGATGCTGTATAACAGTTAACAAACTTTTTTCTATTATTAAGTTAAATGCCTAACCTGGTTCTTATTTTTGTATTAATCCACTGATTCAAATAAGTCACAAACTTTCTTTCATTTCCATTTAAAGGATTTAATTGACTTTCTATGGACCCCCAAATTGCCTAACATAGTATATCATAAATTAATAGCTCCTAAAGAGGCCTTGCAGTTATTAATTTTCATCTTTATTACTTGATAACTAGATCTTACAAGTTGCTCAAAGTAGTAGTATTTACAGGAAATAATAAAAAATGCCCCCGCCCCAGTTTAAAATATGGGATAATTCAATCTAAATGTTGAAGATGAATAGAAAACCATTACTTTTTTAAAGGTGAACACATTACCAAAATCAATGACTATTGGGCTATCAAATTATTTCCAAGAATTGAATTGCTGGGCATTTTTAACAAGCTATAATCCTCATATCATATTAAATAATAAAAGGACTGCACCTGCAGTGGTATCACTGCTAAATAATTTGTTTTATCATTTTTTTTATTCGTGTCACCCTTATTTCTCAAAGTTGAGAATGCAGTAATTTTTTTAGATGTGCCTTTGATAAATATTGCATATATAATCTAATTTATTCTATCAACAAAATGTAAAATAACAAGAAGCAATAATAAAAAGATTTTGTAACATAGTTAATCCAAGATCTACAAGCTGATCCTAGAGTTGCAAAAGCATATCAGTGCTCTGTTGAACACAAATACAGCAATGTTTCACTAATCTAGTAAAAATCTCATGCTGCCTTCTATACAAGTCATGCAGATCTATGAAAAGAAATACCTTTTACAGAATTAGTATGTGCTCAGCTGTTGACTTATTGTATTACCTACATGTCACATACTAAGTTAATATACTATTTTTAGGAAAGTACTGATATGTAAGGTAGGTAAATAAGAAGAAGTGGCTATATTACATATATTTTGGTTTTGAAACGCCAGAGAACCTATATCACATGTATTTATGTAGTTATCTTAATACCTTTATTGAATTATCACTTAAGATGTAGGCAAACACACATTTATATAAAAGAAAACAAGGCATATTAACATCTTATGAAATGGCAGTGTGGACAACAAAAACAGCAGGCCCAAAGATAATTGCAACTGCAGTCCACACAATATTTAATAAACCAAAATAAAACAAATAATTCAACTCCAAATAAAGGTAAAAGAACTTCTTAACTTGTTAAACACCTAAGTAACTGTAGGGTGTTTTTGTCCGACCAAACAGACTTCTTCAGAAAATATTACCTTTACCACAAAAAAAAAAAAAAAACATAATTTTAAATGACCATACAAATTAATTAAGTATAATTGAACAGTTAATTAACTAATTTAAGATTTTATAAAACAGAAGTTAAACAATCAATGTGAACTACTACATTGCTTCAACATTTAAACAAATACTTAAAATAATTTATCTGAAAATTTAATGAACATTAAGGTAAAATGCTGAGACATACTTGAAAAGTTCATTAAAAAATGTGTATGTATGTGTGTGTTAAAAATGTTGTTAAGAAATTGTGAGTGCCAAGTTTACAACTTGGCTTCCCTTAACTTCAAAATAGGTACTACTGATGTGTGTTCATTAATACCAGAGTATGTAGTCACATTTAATTTCAATTGCCAGAATAATTCTTTGTATTCAAGATCTGTCTCTCAAATATCACCCATATAATCAGCCTCTACTGTATCTAAAATACCAAATTTGAAACCAAGACAACTTGTACATTTTAATGTGTACTTGCATAAAGCATTATTGGCATTACAATACTTGATGTCATACTTGTCCTCGTAAATTTGCTTGTTTAATTTTCTCTTGGTTTTACCGATGTAAAATGCAACACATTAAGATCACTTTGTTATGTATACTACCCACTGTGTTTAACAATTCCCATTCCTTAAGGTAACTGTGATCTTGTTGTTAATGCCACAACTGATGCTTTGTTTCAAATCAGAATATATTTATAATAACTACACCAACCACACTTACTTGTGCCCTTAGTACTGTTCGGATAGTTACCAGGTCCTACCTTATTCATTTCTAGTAGGTTCCTTATATTTTTACCACTTTTATAGACAAATTTTGGTTTGGAAAACTAATCAGCACATTCCAATTCCTCCTCACAATCCCTTTAATGTCCCCTACTCTGAGTATTTTAAAACCAGGGCTCTATTGTAGCCAATATATTTTATCTCTATTCGCATATTATCAGGGTCAATACCCAAAAGAGGTTTGTAATGGAGACCCAATTCATTGAAGACTTAACCTTTTATGCTGTCTACCATATTCTCAGGATTCCACCTGGCATAAAATATATCACACAGCTTTCTAATTAGTTGGCCCTTTTCAATACTTTTTTTACAGGAGAATGGGTGGCAACTATTAAAGTGTAGATAGGTGTTACTACAGGTAGGTTTCCTGTAAATTCTTGACTCAAAACCCTTTTCACTTATAGAAACAGTTGTGCCCAAGTAATTAATATTATCAAAACTATAATAATAAGTAACTCTTAAAAAAGTAGTGGACTTTGATTAAAAATTCCATAAATAAATCAATAGTTTCTACTGATCCATTGCATAATATAAAAATGTCATATAAAAATGTGCATATAATTTAACATACTGAAACATTTACCAACAAAATACATTTGGATTCCCACTCTTTCATAACAAGATTTGCGTAAATGGGGCCACGCTCTGCCCCCATTGCCACTCCTGTGATCTGCCTACACATTTCTCCTTCAAGCCATATGAAATTGAACTTTCACTCTCCTCTCAATGCTAGTAGCCAAGGGGTAAGTCTTCGACCCTTGTGCTGCCACAATGGGTCTGAATGGGAGATATACACTATTTATGAACTTTTGGTATACCAAATATAGTTGGAATTTTAGGTGAAGTGATAGTTAAAAAATCATGTAATTTATTGGTTAAAATGCCCTGCATTAAGGCATCTTCCAAAAAAATGTCAATTTCCCTGTATGCAATATTTACTTGATTAAGGAAAGAAGTCTCTTAAACACAGTCATTTTGCAGTATACTAAACATTTTACCTATATAGTCAATGTGATCAAAAATAACTATACCCCTACCTTTACCTGGCTTCATTATCCTTATACTGTTATCACTAACAAAATTGTTAAGCAAAAACTTTTCCTGCTTAGTCAAATTAGTTTTGCAGTAATTACTCTTTTTACTGATTCTGTACAAGTCTTGTTCATAACGTTTCTTAAACATCTGAATTGTTGGGTGGGGGTACTTACATATGCACTTTTCTTTCTCTTTGTACTACTACTGGGGGGTCAAAATGTTCCTAGTTACAATAATTATATAACATATGTTTTTTTTTAATAATTATCAATCCAGCATTATATAAATTGCTCAATTCCTGCCTTCCTTAAATCTTACTCTTCCTCCAAAATATTATTCTGCATATATTACTTCCAGAATTTACATGTTTTCTATATAATTTGCTACTACCCTTTTCTAAAAAAATCCCCTTCCAGTTATTTTCTCTCTGTTACAATATTCAATATTAAAATACAGTTGGTTTAGATTTTGATTTCCATTTTATAGTAATTGCTTTTTAGTAGCCACCAAAATTAAACTTAGCTAGGCCTTAGTATGTCTAGGTAATTTAGATCCTGTATCCCAACTAAAAAATAATTTCCTTAGTTATACCTATTTGCTTACCCAGTATTTCTGAAACAGTACTCTGTAAGGAATCTCTGAAGTCTGCCAACTCATTACACACCCAAAACATATGTTCCCAGTTACATCTTTCTTCACCATTACACCTTCAATATTTGCCATCCAAATGTGGAAAAATCCTCTGGAATTTACTTGGGGTGTAAAAATACCTATGCAAAAACTTCCAAGCCAGAATCCTACATCTTCTAGACTTTTTTGCATACTTAGGAGCCATATATATGTCTTCCCATTGTTCCCTTGTAAATTACTATTCCAGTCTCTTCTCAATCTCCTCTGATTGATTCTTGCAGTTATCATGATATTGCCCTGTTAATTATCCCCTTTTTAACAGCAGCTTCTGTTATTTTTGTTTTATCGTCATTAATTGTATATCCTGAAAAGACTTGAAAGTGTCTCAAAATATTTCACAACACCAAGACGTGCCTTTCTGCATTTATCAAATACAAAATAATATGATCTGCAAATAAAACCAACTTTTCTTGATTACCATATCAATTATATCCTTGAATTTCTGAGTCCCTTATTTTCTTTGCCAATAGCTCTAAATATAAAGCAAACACCGAATGTGAAATAGGACACCCCTGCTTGGTTCCTCTGTTCAAACACAATTTATTAGAGAGGAACCCTTCATTTTAATTCTTGCCTCTGATCCTTCATACATCCTCATAATTGACCTTCTTATTTTATCAGGGAATGCAAATGCTTCCATTGCCCCACTCATAAATTCTGAGTTTACAATGTCAATTGCTTTCTCTGCATCAAGACACACCACCAACAACAGTATTTTCTTATATTCTGCCTCCCTTAGGATCAAATTTGTTCTATTAATGTTGTTAAATGTTTGCTTCCCTTTCACAAAACCACACTGATCCATATCTATCAACTTTGGCAACACTTTTGCCATTCTTTTAGTGAGTATGCATATAAATACATTCTAATCATGGTTTAAAGTTGAAATTGATCTATAAGAGGCTTGGTCTGAGGGTTCTTTACCCTCTTTGGATGATACCATCACCACAGCTTTCTTCCAAGATACTGTAGCTTCCCCTCCTTTTAAAATACTGTTAAATAAAATCTTCTGGAATCTTCCAGATGTTTATCACTTTCTTACCTTCTAACTTCCAAACTTCCACAGGAATACCATCTGTTCCTGAAGACTTCCCTGCAGATTGATTATACATCACTATTTTTATTTTATCTCTTCCTATCTTAATCATTAGTTGTTGAACCTCATCTTCCTCTAATTTTGGCAAAATTAAGCCTTCCATAAATATTTCTATTTGTGGTCTTTCTTGGTTTCCAAATTGCTGTGCTTTATACAATTTTTTGTAAAATTTCCAAAACATCTCTATATCTATAGAACCTCTGGCTATCTTTCCTGTCATAGACTCCCTAAGTTTTGCCCAAGGCATTGTGCTAAAGGTTTTTGTGCTCTGGAGGTGTTTTAAAAATAGTTGCTTAACATCAGTCTTTCTAAATTCACACATATTATACAAATGATTCCTTAGTTTCTCTTTAGCACTCTGGAGTTCCTGCTTTTCTTGTATTGTGAGAGTCCCCTTATTCCACAATACTTTAACCTTTATCAGTCCATCTAATTAATTCCTGTTAATTCTTAACCATATATCTTTCTCTTTTACTTATACCATATTTTTAAACTCCGCTTTCATTCTATTCAACTTACTTGTTATTCCTTATTAATAAATTTCTATCTTCCCTAATAACTCTTGGATAATTTCCACTATCCCCGCCTTAAATTCTTCTCTTTTTAACAGGTAGGTGGGTAAGTCCAGTGTCTCATTTTACTTCATGACCCTGCATTTTTATCTTAGTTTTTATTGGTTCATTTTCTAAAATAGTTATTGGACGTGTAGAAGCTTTCATTTCAATGCACGTGTTCCTGTGCTATATAATTTCTAGGCTAGCCCAATTAATGTTCCTAAGAGAATAATGCATAAGTTCTGTTCAAGTTCCTGCTGCTGAATTCACATCCTCCATATCAAATACTTTCACAAATTTCTTCAGAAATCTACCCTCTTTTTTATATTTTCCCTTCTAGGTCTCCCTGATATAGCATCACAACTGCTAATCAAGTTCCAGTTCCCCACCTGTAAGTAGTATTCCCTTTTGAAAGCTGATTATTTCTCCCAAACTTTTCTTAAGCTCCATAATAGCAGTTTTTGGTGGAATATAAATGCATACGAGTGTAATCCTTCGCCCTTGCCAGTAGCCCCTTGCTACCACTAATCTACCATTATTGTCTTTTTTTCCTCTTCTATCACTATTGTAACCCCCCTAGCAATTAGTATTATTACTCTCACATTCCTCTGCCCTAATACTCTGCTAAATATACATCCCAAAACCCTTTCTTTGTCAAATCCACATGATAATCTCTTTCCAAATATATCTCTCATGGCATTGTTATTTGCGTTCTGCATTTATTAATATAATTCCATACTCTTTCATTTGTGTCTATACTAGTAAGGCTATTTACATTCCACATTTTTATGGGTAAAGTGGCCATTGTGAGAAAAAGCTATTATTCTCACTTATTATACATGACAGTTTTTTTTGAATTTGTATTTCCAACTTTTGTCTTACACACAGACTAATATTTGGCAAGCTGATCTTTTTGTATAATTGTTTGTTCTTATTTCCATTTAAACTCATGCCACTTTTTTACAAGACTTTTTTGCTTTGATGAAAACTCTCAACAGTGTATATTTTCAGAACATTCCACTTCCTTTTCTTTCTCTCTCTCTCTCTCTCTCTCACACACACACACACACACACACACACACACACACACACACACACACACACACACACACACAAACACATACATACACACCTGGGTATACGTTCGCCAAATGAAGTTTAATCTTCCAGATAGGATCAACTACCCGAAATCAACTATTATAGCCATAGGCATAACCTAATCTAAAGTTAAGGTCACCCCTGCTGAAGTGCATGTTACAGCCTGTTACAATCTGTGTTCCTTCTTACATCAATTGCTGTCTGTTTTTTTACAGATGTAAAAAAAAGAAACTTGCAGGCTTTCAGAAAACATTAACTTTTAGCCCTAAGAAAAAGTGCACTAGCTACCTTTAAATAAAACTAAATTATGCACTGTTCTAATAAATGCATTAAAGTATTACATTTGCTGGGGAGGCTACAATCTCTTATTCACTTCAAATAATTTCAAACTTTATTTTTCACTAAAATGATTATCATTGTACCTTTAAATGTTAACTTTTCATCACCAAAGAATGCTCAAAACTCTGAAAATGAATTGCTTGATCATGCAGACAGCTTGTCTCTATGTAAATGCAGTCAGCAATAAGAAAAAACAGCTAGCAACATTGTAGATGAATAAAGTAATTGTAAATTTAAATCAGAACAGAATGTACAGAATTGTCTGGCTATCTGTCTTCAGACTTCCTTGTCTTCCACTGAGAACATTTGCTAATGGAAAAAAATTATATCTTTGCAGATGCAAGGAGCTTAGCATTTTCATGCTTGCATCATTTTGTCTTATTTTTCAAGGCTATTACTTACAAAAAAGTGTTTATAGTTTATGCCAAGGACATTGGTCTAGACATCCACCTTGGTAAAACAAGGAGGCTTATTATCTTAATTCTCCTTAATATAGTCAGTATACTTTTACACCCCACTCACATCCCAGGAGACCAAATTCACAACATTATATTAATTTAAACTTGCTTCTATTCAACCTTTTTTCTCTTTTTACACTGTAAAGGCTACATTTCTTACCATTAAAAAAGTACTTCTTTACTTTAATATATTTTCCCATACTGTAGTCACTGAAAATATTCCCCCCATACACACACATTTAAAATACCCCTGATTGCACACTATACAAACCTGCTTTAGAATATAACTTGCAGTTTATATAATGAAATGTTTAAACAAATATTATGAAGAAAAATTGTTTTACTTACATTTACATATTTTCCCTTTGGTATCCTTCTAATAATTAATGACATAATGTGGGGCATATAATTCACAGTCTACCCACAGGTTTAACAAAGTCAGCAGAAGCCCAGTGTTTTCTCAGCTACTTTTTCTTGCAAAGCCATATTTCACAAATGTGATTAATATTTTATAGTCTCCATTTATTCACTAATTTCAGTGTTAATGGTCTTCCTGATCAACTGCATCTCCTAATAGCAGATACTGATTCAAGTCCAAGTTACTCCTGGTTATTTTAGTCAACTCCTGTGATTTTTTTTCTGTCTTTTAAGCATCTTCCTTTGAAACAAAGTCTCTCTAGGAACTTTATTGTCAAAAGAATGAGAAGCAGTGTCCCCTTCAGCTTGCTGGCTCATTTTTGTTGAATAAATGCTTTTACTTTCTCCTTAGCCTGTTCTGCTTCGAACATATCTTTAATCCACCAGGACAAAATACTCTGAATACAGCTGAATACATCATTTTGAATCTCACACCTACCTCTCAACATTCCCTGATAGCTGGGATAAATTTGCTTCCCCTCTGATGCTGTACAGTGAATAAGCATTTTCCACAAGCACTCTGTTGTCTCTAATTTTTAATACTTTTCCCTTCTTCCACAGTTTTGTTAGGATTAACTCTTTCTGCTGGAATGATTCCATCTTTACTAATATAGGTCTTGGCTGCTGCCTCGTGGCCAGGTTACGAGCATACACTCAATGTGCCTTTTCAATTAACAAATCAAGCTGAGGAACACCTGTCTAGTTGCTTATTTGTCCTTTCATTAAATTAATACAGTCTGCTCCTTCCAGTATCTCTGGTACGTCTGTTCCTTCCAGTTTCTCTGTTTTTTTCAGCATGCTCTGTCTTCTAACTTTATTCTTTTTAAAACAGCTCCTCTTGAGAAGCCTCATACTCAGCCTGCCTTTTCTCAATATCAACCTCTGATTTTTACAGTTTTATCAGTTCATCTGAATAGCTAAAGCTTCTTCTGCTTTATCAGCCTTTTGTTATTTTAGTTGATATATTCTTTCAGTGTTTCATTTATTTGAATAACCTCTGGGTACATTTGATTTATTTTTCCCTCCAAGTTACTGGAAGCCATATCCTGAACAAAGCTGAAGCCTGACCTACTTTTTGCTGAACAGCTGCAGGATTCTTCCCAGACAGAGTTTTATTTTTACCTTTTCTGGCTGATTTTCTTTCAGATTCTCTACATTTCTTCTTTGCTCACATCCAGACAGTATACTTCCTAACCAGTAATTGAATTTTACCCAAGCTTACACTTTCACTTGTCCTTTTTTCTCAGTTTCTGTTTTCACGCTGGGAAAGCTGAAATTACCACACAACTGAACAAAAACCTCAAAAAATGAAATAATCCAATAGTCACTCATCAAGCACTGTTCTTTACTAATTCATTTTGGTACCTTGGCTTTTCACCTTCACAGGAGCTGAAATTAACATGTTAATCACTGTGCAGCCATCTTGGAAGAACTCCCCTTCTCCTTGTTTAAAATCCCTTTTCCAAGGAGTTATGCAATATATTTTAATTGGTAGTATTAATTTTGCTAATTATACACTAAGATTAACTCTTTTGTTGATGGCATACAAATGTATATAAACCAACTCTGACTTAATTGAAGTACCTTCTAGATAATGACTGTCCTTCATTGTTTTAATTTGTTCTTTGATTTTTAGCCCTACTTCTTAGTATTTTAAAGTGAATTGCTATATTTATAATTGGGCATTTAATTCAGATATAAACAAGGACATTTAATACATGAAAATTTTAATCACATTTAATATGTGAAAATTCTTAAGTTTTTGTATAATTATGTCAGGTAATTTGATAGGATTTCTTGAATTCTAGATACTTCTTGTAGTTTAGAATTTGATGTCCACTTCTATTATGACCTTGCATTACTTTCAAAATATGAACAGTCCAATGAAAGATAATGTTTTGAATGGTCATAAAATATCCTGGTTCTGTTTCCAAAATGGTAAGAAGCCATATGAAAAAACAAATTTTACATACTGAAAAGAAAACAACATCTTGCATATTTCTTGGGATTACAACACGCTGTTGTGGGGTTTTTTGCAAGAAAAAAAGATGAATACTGTAATTTTATTGACCTTAAATAAAAACTCAAGTTGTGAACTTCTACTACATATATTTACATGTATAAAGCATTCCTCCTACCAACCCTACTATATGCCTCCCCACTCTTCAGAAACCTACATATTAATATACCAAATAATGTAGAACAATGTTATAATAAAGTAGCACTCTTTCCAGCAAACTATTCAAGAAAAACTCATCACTGCTATGCCTTAAAACACTACACTGGTCTGAACTCCCCACCAACTCTACCACAACAAGACTATATCTTGTCAATGGCTCCCCACCAACTCTACCACAACAAGACTATATCTTGTCAATGGCTCATGTTTTGTATTTCAATGTGCATGTGCTGTTTTACATATTACTCATTTATCCTCCAATAACAACCCTCCTCCCCCAGGCTGAGACTAAAATTGGTCATCTGTTATCTGTACTCTATCACTGTTTCCAAATGTTAAATGAAATAAAATAAAGTAAACAAATAAATAAATAAAATGAAAAAAAAAACAAAGTCACATATCTTTCTGGACCATTTATCTCTACTTGTTGGTCTAGATTATCTTTTTATGCTTCTCAAAATGTTATATTATATCCACGTTATTAACTTATATAACATGAAATGGCAGTGTTTTGCAAATACAGCCAAAAGTTGTACAATGGCCTGTAAAGTACTTTCAAATTCCAAAAACAAGGCTACTAATTAAATAAATGCTGGAAAATTGTCTCTCAAATAGTGATCTAATTCTAAAGAAAATAGGTTTCAATTGGTTTCTTTCATTCAAATTCTAAAAAAAAAACAATGCTGCTCTTTTATTAGCTGTTTTTTAGTTATGATTATTTTTCTTAGGATCAATTTCTACAAGTTTAGTAACGTTATACTTTGGCTTAAATTTCCAAAATGACAAAGGAAGTATTGAGAAAAATATTTACTTTCATGAGGTCTTTTTTCAATTTCATTAGTCCAAGTTATTAACCGAATGTCAAGGTACTCTATTTTATGTTGTTAGGAAATTTCCTAATTTTGTGACTGTATACACCAATTATTTTGCTGTATATATTATGCATTGTTTGGTAGTAGTATTTTTTGATTTGACAAAACATGGACGTTTGTTGAAAACACACTGTTAATATTCCTAATACTTGTAATCAAAATTTCAAATGTTTCAAATAAAAATATTTCAAAAATGATTGAAAGCACTAGGAAATCCCTTTTGTATTCTGCTATAGTACTGTTCATTTTGTTTGCCCCCTTGTTAAGCAGCATCCATAAACTGTTTAGCTAGCCACATTTGTTCAACACTCACTTTTGTATTGCTGTAGCCCCCCCCCCATAACTCCTACAAGCCAGTGTTCTAATTCTTTTAAGCATTAAAGTAAAATCCTTTTAATTAAACATCAGCCATAGAGGCATGCTACCTAGAATATTTAGTCAGCTGATCTTATATCTGCAGTGATGAAATTACAGCCAATGCTATTTTGACATGCCTCTGTCCCACTGTGGCAAATAATTTGGCATCATTCATTTAAAAAAAATTGTATAGTAAAAAGGTAAAGTTTAGAATCCCTTCAGATGTCCAGATGCAGCTGTCATCATAGGCTGCTGCCTGCAGTTTGATAAACAGACAAACAGTGCCAGACAAGCCTAGAATGAACATCTATGAACCAATCACATCTTCCATTTTCCAGCACTTAGAAAATGATTGGTATCTTAAAGGAAAGCAACAACAGTCCAAATACTGGCATACAGCTTCAGAAGATATAATTAAGCACCCTGGATTATTGTTCAGGCATGTATTCATTCCCGATACCCACTTTATCCAATTCAGGGTCACAGGGGAGCTCAAACTCATCCTACCAATCAGTTGGCATAAGGCAACAAAAGTAATTCTAGATAGGATGCCAGCATATTGCAGGATGCATGGGCAAAGGATAAAATGTTCACCTACAGTGTGGCTTTGGAATGTGTCAGGAGACTGGAGCACAAAGTGAAATCTCTACATGCATACAGGGCATGCAGACCATGGACAGAAAACACCACAACAAAGAAATGAACTGCAGAACCAAAAGCTGTGAGATAGCAGTGTTAACCACTGCATGACTCTGTCACATTATATTGGATTAGCTTCTTTAATTAGTTAAACTTCTATTAAGGCAGTACACATGTTTTGAAAATTTATGGAGAGCAGAGTCATAACTCTACGCAATGCTTAAAAATCGCATGGAGTCACACTGTTCAATAAACTGCTATGCACTCAGTTCAGATAGCCTGGAACAGTCTACTCCAGCTAACTCTCCCTTCCAGTCCAAATGAAATATTTCAAACTCCACTGATTGCCAGGCTTCCCTTTTCATGTTTACACCCTCTACTGACCAACCAATGATATCATTTATTGTGCTGTATTTCCAAAAAAAATGCAATTTCCTCTTCTTTGCTGTTTTTAAATATTTTTTTATCTGTGAAACATAGCAGCCATGCTGTATCTCTTAACTGGTGTGACAACTGATGTGGGGACCTAAGATTTGCATCCCTTTAAGATGCTGCTCATTGTCTACTGTATATTGCTAATACAGTCATGTCTTGCTGCCTTGATGGCTTTCAGTGGTATCTTCGTCCTTTGTACCTTTCTATGTGACTTTTACCATACTGCATATGCATCACATGTGAATGAGATATGCTGAAAAGGATGACAATGAGACTGCTGGTGCTCTTTGCCACAACTAATATTTCTTGATATTGACTGATAAAGGAAGAATTGTCTTTGGAGGACAAGAATTTCACATATTTTATGAAGAGTATCAGTAAGGTGGCAAACTCCTTTCAAGGCAACATAAAATAAACATAAATCAACTTTAAATCAGTTCTTGAATATCTTAATTGCTTTTTTCTCAATTTATACAGTCATATAAATAACATCTAAGAGCCATCTCCTTGGTGCAGATGGATGGAGCTCTGATATTGTCTTAGATGGCTGAGATATGATCAACAGCCCAGGTGCTCAAACTTCCAAGATGGTTGCACATTGAGTAACAGCATAACTCTTGCTCTCCTGGTATGATAAAAATATTTGAACACAACAAAATGAGGAAGAAACACTTTCTGGGAAACGTTCTGAAGCTGTTCAGCAAAAAGCAATGCAATCTCTAGACATGACTTCCAGCAACCTACAGGAAGATATAAGACAAATGCACACAGACCTGGTTAAAATAAATGAAACACTGATGACGTATATCAACATAAACAACAAAAGGCTGGAAAATGGAAGGAGTTTTAAATAGATATTCAGATGAGGTAATAAAGCTACAAAAATCAAAGGATGAAATGAAGAAAAAGTTGGCTGAATATAAGACTGCTCAGTAAGAGATGTTTCAAAAATAATAGAATTAGAGGACAGAGCATGTAGGGAAAACCTAAGATTTTCAACTAAATCAGAATAGCTGGAAGGAACAGACAGCATTAATTTTATGAAAGCACAAATAAGCAACTGGACTGGTATTTCACAGTAAGAGTTGTTAGTTGAAAGGGCACATTTGTATGCTCCAAACCTGGCTATGAGAAAACAATCTAGACCTTTAATAGTAAAGATGCAATCCTACCAGCAGAAGGAGTTGATTCTGACAAAACTGTGGCAGAAGCATAACATACCAAAAGTTGGACACAGCATAGTGTTGGTGGAGAATGATTACTCACTGTACACCAGGCAGAAGAGGAGTAAATTCATTCTGCTATTCAGGGAATGTTGAGACATAGATGTGAAATTCAAACTGAAGTACCCAGCTGTCTTCAAGGTATTCTTCCCTGGATGGACAAAATCATTTTTGATTAAGTACATGCTAAACAGGAAATACAAATGTTTGTGCAACAAAAAGGATCTGTGAAACAGAAGGAGATTCTGCTTCTTGATCTTCTGGTAATAAAGGCCACAGAGAGATTGTATCTGTGAAACTCTTTCCACTGTTTCAACGGAAAATGTTGGACAGAAGAAAGGGACCACAACAGTTGACTAGAAGAACCGAGAGTATGATGGAAATTAAACAAAGACAGGAGTTGGGAAATGGAGATGAACAGTAATGAAACCATTAACTTAATGTGGGATTACAGTGCAATAATTATATTTGTGAAATATGACAGAACAAGAAAATCTGGAAGTATTGGACTTTTCAGAATTTGTTGAACTTATGGGGGACTCTAAAGTATATTCCCTACTTCATATCATTACTGCTCAGAAAAATACTTTGGGAAAGGAAAGAGAGGGGAGAGAGCTAACTGTAAGTAAAGAAAAAAAAATTCTTAACAGTACTATTTTTGTGGTGTATGGTTTTCTTTGCATGCTATAAAGTAACATTTTCTCAGTGATTTTTAAGTGTAATGGGGACTGTAAATAGATGCTGCTGTTCTTTTCCCTTTTCTTTCTCTCTTTTCTCTTTATTTGTGTTCAGTTTTAAGAAATGTAGGCACTGCAATGTAAAAAAAAGCCTGGTTAAAAGAAACTGACAAAAGAAAAATTAATGTACTTTTTCTCATTCTTGCATGGGGAATGACAAGATTAAGGACCTAGATTGATTTAGTAACAAGTTTTCAGAGAAAGTAAGTAAATGAAAAAAGAATATTGACTATTATGAGGCCTTATTCTAGCAAATTAATGTATGCTTAGTAGCAATTTTGTACCTGGCCTTGTGTATCCATGGAGACAATCTGATAAAGAGAAATCGACTATCTGGTTCTCATGGAGACAATCTGATGATGAGAAATTGGCCATCTTGTTCTTATGACTCCAGTGAGACAATCTGATAAAGAGAATTTGGTTACAGTCTAGTGAAAAGTGATTGGCTGGGGAAAAATGAAAAGAAAATCTGGCTAGGAGATAATGTTCTCTAAAAGCATTAAATTTTCCCAGCTGGGAGAGCTATAAAGATAAGACAAACCAGTTAGCACTTAGAAACACAGGCTGCACCACTCATCTTAGCATGGAGAACCTTTATTTTAGGTTAACTCAAGTCTGTGAGTGTAGCTGTCAGTTTGGGACATTTGTTCCTATTAGGAGGGTAAAACTTCAATATTTGAAGATGTATATAGTTTTGTGTGTTAGTTTTAAATTAATAGATTTTATGGGGTATTGTTTTTTTTGAGGGCTTTCAATAAAATAATAAGTTTTGCAATATGTGACATAGGCTTCAATGGATATGACAAGAAACAACTATATAAAAGTTCAACCTGTCAAACAGTATATGCATGTAACACAAAAGATGGAACTAGACTTTTAACAAACACTGTGTTATACACAAAATATGGGAATAATAACATTTTAATACAATGATGCTTTCTGTAATGTCTTTAAATGTCAATGATCTCATAGATAAATACAAAAACAAAAGTATAGTGAACTATATTAAAAAATGTAGAGTGCAAATAGCTATGTTACAGGAGACAAACTTGGAAAGAAGAAATAGGGGGTCCTAAATGAAAGAAAAGCACTGACAGAGTTTTATTAGAATCTAGAACAGAAGTTGCCATTAAAAAAGGAATAATTAGTACATCATATAAAATATTGCATGATAACTATAAGAATCAATCAGAGGATGTTAGAAAGGATTGGGAAGGGGGACTGGATAAGTAATTCACAAAGAAACAATGGGAAGATATATGTATGGCTTCCAAATATGCAACAAAATCTAGAAGATTTAGGATTTCTGCCCTTGGAAATGTTTACATAGATATTTTTATACCCAAGTAGACTCCAGAGAATTTTTCCTCAGGTAGGCAACAAATGTTGGAGGTGTGATAGGGAAGAAAGAGGTAACTGGGAACATATTTTCTGGGAGTGTGGTGAGTTGGAAGACTTTAAGGATTCCCTGTGGGATGCACAGTCAGAGATGCTGGATGGGCAGATTGGTGTGACAAAGGAGATGATTTTTCTGAGCTATGATATCAAATTGGAATTGCGTAGACATAGTAAGACCTTGCTGTGTCTAATTATGGTGGCTGCCCAAAAAGCAATTACTAGAAAATGGATATCAAAATCTAAATCAACTATAATAGAAGTAGTGAAAACAGTAACAGAGATAAAACAACTGGAGTTGGGGTTTTTGGAAAAGGATAGGAGAAAACTACACAGGAAAAGTAGGAATTGTGGGGACAACACATATAGGGGAGGAGTGCGGTTTAAGAGAGGGCAGGACTTGGATGAGCTATGCAATGTTTGACTGAAAAATGATTGAGTAGATTATGGGTAATGTATAATGTTTACAACTGGGAGTGTGTCAGTATGGATTGTGATGTAAAATGCTTGCAACTAGGAATGTGTTGGTGAGGATTGTTTTTATTTATATGGATGTGTGATTGCCTGTATCATTAGTAATAGTTTAATGAAGATGTTTCTTGTTTAAAAAAGGAGTGGGTAGAGATTGAATAATTTATGTACTATTGCTTAGGTTATATTATATATACCAATATATGTGAAGTATAATGTTTGTAAATGTGAATTTGTCAATACAGTTTGATTGCTTTTATATAAATGTAAATTTATCTATGTCACAAGTGATAATTCAATAAGGGTGTTTAAAAAAAAAAAAACAGCGGAGGTGCCTCCCCCTTCCAACAATGAAGTATTCCCTATCAGACTGCAGCCCATTTGTTTACTTATGTGGAGGACTCTCCAGATCCACTAAGGCAAAAACCATCTTAAGGCGTATCATTCGGGTAGACATTAAGGAGTTTGTGCTTCCAGATGGCCAGCCATCATACTCCCAGCTGTCCACAGTTTTTCAGAATGTCCCTGATTTTGCCTCATATTTTTGGTCATGTCCCTCATAAAAGTGCTGTTTTTCTGGTAAATTACTGAGAATTCCAATCTGTTAATAATGCCAGGCATTAGAGTTTCATACGTCTTATTGTTCAGAAAATTCATTTTGATGCAATAAATGTTCTTTTATTAACTTATTAATTAGGGTATTATTTAAAAACTGTCCATGATTTTGGGCTTTTCCCCATTATTTCTGGCTCTGTCCACAATTCTTGAGCAAAGCTGACA
This sequence comes from Protopterus annectens, assembly GCF_019279795.1. NCBI lineage: Eukaryota > Metazoa > Chordata > Ceratodontiformes > Protopteridae > Protopterus > Protopterus annectens. The sequence continues at coordinate 1,732,888,360 of NC_056725.1, forward strand.
ACCTACGTATTATAACATGGTTTTAATAGTTAACCCATTATATGACTAAGCAACTTTTGAAATTATAGTGTATACATAATATTATAGCATATTATATATTATATATATATTATGAATTATATATATACATATATATATATATATATATATATATATATATATATATATACATATATTATAACATAGATTGGGAGGGTTGTGATGAGTAGCTGGAGAGTGCAGAGGGATCTTGGTTAGCCAGAATAGAATTTCAGTCAGGATAGGGAATGGGGATAGAAAAGAAAGAAGAGTAATTGTTGAGGACTGTGTTGGTTGATCCATGGGCACATACCTCTCAACTATCCAGATTTTTCCAGAATGTCCAGATTTTTGCCTCATGTTTTAGTCAGTCCCTCATAAAATGTATGGTCTTCTGACAAATTGTGAAGGACTGAAGTCACTAAATAATGACATACATTTGAGTTTCAGACTTTGTAGTCTTCAGAAAATACATGGTAATGCAAAACCAATTATTTTAGCAATTTTCTAGATTTGAAAAAGTAATATTTAAAAAGTGTCCCTAATTTTGGGCCTTTGTCTCTTCATTGTTTTTTAGCTTTGCCCAGATCTCTTGCATTTAGAGATTAAGAGGTATACATGAGCAAATTTTAATAAATATGAGAAGGAAATGTGCTTTGAACCTAAACTCTAGATTATGTTATTAGTCTTGATTGTGAAGATTAGGGCTCACTTAACTTCCTCCCTGATGTGACCACAGAAAATAGTTACATTAGTTGGAGGGGTGTGAGGGGCAAGCCAGCCACAACACCTATGGCAGAGCTGACAATCTTTTGGGAAACAGGCAAGGCAACTAAAGCCAATGTTCAGGGAGTGTTACACTTCCAAAGCATTGTTTAAGCTGCTTTCTTGTTAGAAAAACACATCTTCAGCAACTGCTAAGAAACGTCCCATTATGACATATTTATGACATATAAAAAGGTGATTATGGTATATGCACATATTTCTTTTTGACACATCATGGCAGGCAATTGCCACATGTAGCATACCTGTCAACTGTCAAGATTTTTGCTTTATGTTTTTGGTATTCTGTTCCTCATAACATTTGTGGGTTTCTGGCAAATGGATGAAGATGGAAGTCACTAAACAATGACAAAGGTTTAGATTTCCTGTTATTCCAGTGACTTTCTATGTTCATAAGAGCAATATTTAAAATTTGTCCCTGGTTTTGTGCCTTTGTTTCCCTGTTATTTTTGGCTTCGTCCGGATTTTGTGCAATTAGACGTGGTATCATACCATCTGTCAATAGTTTATGTAGGACAGTCCTAATTTGGATGGTTGAATCCTGAAGGAAAAAATTATGAATAACGACATTGATCTCGATATTTTAATAACATAATGAGTTGTAACTATTTGCTAAATTATTCAAAAATATATGGCATTGCAAATGGATCTTCTTAAACAGTTAAAATTGAACAGTGTTTTCCTAACTTTGACAAAGTGAATGCAAAATCTTTGCACTGCCCAATGTGGTGTGACTCGTCCTACAAAATTAAATCTTAGGTTTAAGTAAAAGAAGTCCCACAGCAGGCATATGAAAACGTCTAGTTTGTTAACACATTTCTTAAAAATAACTCTTGTGAATACATTGCTTTAGTGAATGATGGGACACTTGTTATTACTAAAATTTAAGCTTTTTTTGTGAAATGACAAACATTTTCTTGATTAAAAACAATGTGTAAAATCAAGTTACCACCGGGTGACTTTGACCTATTAAAACTGTAACTTGCGTATGTAGTTGATTTTGTGATTTGCGATGTTTATGCTCTTTGGCGAGGTAAGATAACGAAATGCGCATGAAGAAAAAATAATAAAAGAAGAGGGTTGAGCATACCGCTAAACTGTCCAGATTGTCATAGAATAACCAGATTTTTGCCTCACATTTTTTGGTCTATTCTTCATAAAATTTGTGATTTTCCAGCAAATCATCGAAGACTGAAGTCACTAAATAATGACATACATTTCAATTTCAGATGTCATATCTTTCAGAAAATGCATGTTAATGGAAACCTATTTTTCTAAATATTTTCTCTGTGTTTATAAGACCAGTAATTAAAAATTGTTACTAATTTTTGGGCCTTTGCTGTCCACCCCATCATACCTGTCACCTATCCAGACTTTAGCAGAATGTCCAGATTTGTGCCTCATATTGTTGGTCTGCTCCTCATAACGCCTGGTTTCCCGGCAAATCACTGACGGCTGAAGTCACTAAATAATTGAGTTTTAAACTTCATAGCCTTAGGAAAATGCATGCTAACGTAAAACTTGTTACACCAAAAACCTTCTAAGTTTATAAGTGCAGTACTGAAAATCTGACCCCCCACCCCCACAAATAAATTTAGCTCTTTGCACAGCTTTCTTGCACTGGATGTGAGAGGTATGAGCGCAGGGCCTTTATAAGTGAATTTAACAGCCATATAATTTGTAGCAGAATTTCAATATCTACCCCCAGAGGTCGCTGAAGTTTAAAATAAGAGCAAAATAAATGCCAAAACAAGAAAGTGAGTTTCTGCTTCCTTCACAGCAGTTCTCACCATACGTAATTTGACACCCTTGGTACTTGGAAAAAACACTGCTAAGGATGGTTTCCTAGTCTTAGTTGTGAGACTGCTGCAGACGAGAAAGATAACTGAGACCAAAACGAAGGCAGTGAAAGCAAACAAGTCATGGATACAAAGATTTGGTGAACTTCTTGGGGTTTCCAATGCTTACACGGAGCAGTTTGGCGAGCCTGGTCTGTGGATGGGGAACCATTCCCAGTAGGACTGCATGAGGAGGCGATGATGAAGAGTAACAGCAATCACAGTCATCCCAAAACCCATCACACGCCGCACGGGAAAACATGTAGAAACTGGCAGTCTCTTTTGCTATTCCGATTCTCCTTGAGAAACTATGGTTTCTGCATGGGCACGCTTCTTATCTTCTCTTTGGGCTCTCTTTTCTACCAGTTGAATGGCGGCCCCCCAAACTTTCTGGTGGCACTTCGGCAGTATCTGGGTAAGTAGGCTAACATGCTTAGCTAGCGGCTACTTCTCTGCTCTGTATGTTTTTGCATCCCCTCCCCCAAAAGAGCTCTGCTGTCAAGACAACCTCCTGTGTCTGACAGCTCGAGCCTGCCCCGTTAGTAACGTGCAGCCGCTTTTTGGTGTTTCTGTTTTGTTTCACACCGGACTGAGTATTTACAGCAGGAAAATGCTGCCGTATTTTGTTGTCTTTAGTTCTGTATGGTGTGTTTCATGTGCTAGAAAGTTATTTGCGTTAACCCAACATCTAACGTGATGCGATTTTGGTGTATATCTGTCATCTTAGTAGCTGCATTTAATTTGCAGTGCTTAAATGCTGTAAATGAAAGCGACATTGTTTAATGGTGGAGGCAGAAGTATTTGGTTGTTATGAAATGAATAAATCAAAATATTAAAGTAGCAGTGAACAGATAGTCAACGGTTTTGAAGGAGTCACTGCTGTATATTTTCCCCGATGACTACGAATTTGACACGAACTGGCATAGTTACCTTGGGTGCCTAACTTTGCTTATCGAATTAAAAGTGCTGATGTGAAAATTCAGGCTTTCCACAATAGTTTCATGTTTTGTGTTACATATGAATGAATGAATAGACGAACGGGGGGGGGGGGGGGGGTATCCATGTGTTTATACGACGCTTGAACGTTGAGAAGAAAGTTCTGTAAATATTAATACCAACGTTTTATTTCATGAGGGGCAATTACGTTACATTTCCCAGAAGAGCTTTCATGGGTAGTTGTGCCTCGGAGAAAGCTTCGTAAATGTCCCTATATTTCAGCAGCAAAAAAGTTTTTCGTAATACTACTCAGAATTGTTATAACAAGTAACTAAAAACGTAATATGATATGATAAATAAGTTGTACAATCTCAGTGATGGCAAAGTAAAAATTAGTTTTCACTAGTGGGTTCTGTGGAGTGACTTGCCAGATCTCACATTTCAAGAAATATTTCATTATAAGCACTTGAAAATTATTTAGTCTTATTTATGCATGGCTTAATTTCATTTTCTATGTAGGAGGCGTTTGCTTTTGGGCAATGTTTTACTGTGCCTACTCCTGATTGTGTAGACGTTTATTGATAGATGCTTTATTCAGTATCCCAATGGCAGTATTTATGGACACACACAATAGGACTACTTAACGGTATGGAATATTTAAGAATTTTTATTCAATAACATATGAGAACCAAGATGCTCAGTCATCATTGTATATTTGCATGGATTGTAATGTTCTGGGTGTTGTTTATGATTGCATCGGATGACCGTGTAACTCAGAAGTGGCACCGATAAGTTCATGTGTGTTGGCATCCAGGTAGATCTTACGGTGCAGTTTTATTTGTGGAAATTAAGACTCCATAGTGTGAACATGAAGATCTAATCAGTCAGGATTTCAAAGTAGTTTCTTAAGTGTTTAGGACTGACTTTTAGTTCAGCTTCTGGGTCATAGCTGGACATGTGATTTGGCGCAGAGTATCTTTTTGGAATAATCATTGTTTGCCAGTAGGTACTGTGCTACCTGTGAGAAAGTTGTATTCATTCTCGAAGGCTGAATTATTTGCTTTTAGTGTGCTAATTTGAATTTGCAGTCTGGTTGGTTGACAGAACACAAGTATGTTACAACATTTGTTACATCCTTTGATTTCACAGTTAAAGCAAAGCACAGTTATTTCAAGAAGTAAAAAGTGTTGGGAAATTTGTTAAACAGTGCAATTTAAATTGTATTGAAATATAGTTATTATTATGTTACCTTAGAAATGAGACAAAAGGTTTAGAGAGTCAGGGATCAATTTTACCTTAACATATCATAAACTGAAAATAATTACTTTATATTTTGAAAGTTAAGACTTCAAGTAAATTACCATAGCCAGGGTTAGGCTGGCTTTATGGTATGGGCACTGTCATTACCAGGGAAGTCTTTGTATAGTTCTATGCGGGATGAAGGTGCAAGGAACTGGGGACAACTCCTGTCTGCTTTGATTGAATTAGAAGTTATGTGAAGAACAGAGCATCAGAATGAGACCCACAGAAATAGAACTGGAAATACTAGGAATAATGCTTCTTTTTCCAAGGATAGTCACGGTCAGGACTGGCTATGCAGTACAGTTATACTGAAGAAAATAAGACTGAGTAGGAGAGATAAGACCTAGTAAGGCAAACCACATAATTATGTGATAATCAAGCCTGGGTTTTGCAGGTACAATTTTGTTTCAGGTACAGCTGAACTGTCTTCTTCAGGCCTTTTTTCTGAATTGGGAACGGCCGTTTTGTATGGTCTGTTATTGTATCTGCACAGATACATTTCAGTTCTTAGTGTCCTAGCATGTTTTTAAATGCAGTTATCACTCAGTCATGTTTTTGAATAATGAAGCCTTGGTTACTGGGTGTTACATCAGTGTCTGTATTGTATTCAGTGCTACAATTGTAACATTTTGTACTGGCATTTGTCAAACCATGAATACCTATTTTAGAAGGGAAAGATAAAACTTTGTAGAGCAGAATTTGGAATGTCAAGAACATGTAAAAGATGTTTTTAAGAAATTTAACTATGTTTTAGTTTCAGTTGCCCTCTTGGAGCCTTACAAATCCATTAAAAGCTGGGTTATACTATAAGGAGAAATGATTTTCAAACAGAAGAACTTGTGTATGGGCAGGAATTGTGCAGTTTACTAATTGTTCTGTCAGTTGCTGGATTCTCTAATGATTTATTGTCCTGCAGAACTCTGTAGTAAAATCTTTCTGGAGTCCTGCATAACTGGATGTTTATCCTTCTCCCCCAAGCATGGAACAGCTTCACAGGTGATCATATTGCTTAGGATGGAGCAGGGGACACAATTATCTAGAGTGGACTTGGGTGGAGCTTTGCTCTCCATGTAAAAACTGATGAAGAATTTCAGTGTTATTTTTCTGTACATGCAGTTTTGTTCATTTGTTGATTTTTTTTCCAATCAAAGCTTTCAAATAATGTTTTCAGGGAACAGTAATACACCCAACACATGGTCATTAAGCTAAAGTTACAAATGATGATAAATGTATGTTTTTAAGCAAAGACACTGAACAGTACAGTTAAATCAAAGTACTCCTGAAGAGAATATAAATAAATATTTGCAGTTCCGTGAATGGCAGACTGTTGAAAAAATAAATACATACATTCCTTGTCTTTAGCACACAAAGCAATATTATTGCAATCCAATTATACAACACATCAGGAGGATATCAAATATTTGCATGTAATGTGATAAATGTGACAAACTTAATGAGGTTTGGCATAATAGTTAAGGTGCTTTCCTCACAGATACACGGTGCAGGGTTTGACTGCCATCTTTGAAAGGGAAATTGGCTAGGCTTAAAATGTCTCACAAGGGTGGTTAGCGTACTACTTACCTATGAAAGCAGTAAGAAAAAACACTGTATGACCCACCACGCTGGAAAAATCAGTCAAGGTACAAGGGACAACCACAAGGCAGTTTATTGAACGATAAAAAAAAACGAGGATGACGCTTTACTATTAAACGTAACGCTTAACGAGATCAAAGTTAAAAATAGATACTTTCCTTTTTATACTTTTGCATAAACCATCTATTATTCAATTAACCATAACCATGTAATTATGAAGTTAATTGTCTTACCTGGCCATTATCTTAAAAGGCACATCTCTGTGTTCTTACTGCATACTGTGTTTAAACTATAAATATAAAAAAATAAAAAATAATATAACAATAAAACATAAAACATATATGTAATCAAATAGATCAACAATATAGATCAACAATATTACAATATTGCAGACAATTAATATAAAATAACTTCCAAATATATATAAGATTAGATAAACTATTGGAAAGAATATTATGTATATATAAAAGAAAAAACTAACTGATAACCTATTAGTAGTATACTGACCTACCTAATTAGTACACCTGTATTATTTCAAATCAAATCAAATGTATATACTTATAGAATATTATCATATATATGTATAAATAAATATATAAATATATATATATAAAAATATATATATATAAAAAAACATTCTTGTATATATAATAAATATATGCATGTACATATAATAACACTGATATACCAGCATATCATTTATATTCATTTATAGCATACAACCAATATATACATACTATAAAATACCAGATGAATAAATGAAATATATATAATACCTGATTCCATGTGAAAAATGTGAAAAACAAAAAGTGTATAAATGAAAATGAATACTAAACTAAAAAAAAAAAGTGTGTGTGTATAAATGTGATATAGAGAATATAAATTAGTTTGTAGAATAATAAAGATAAATATATGTTTGTTTATATATATTTGTAGATGTATAACCATATAGATGTATATATGTCCCTATATTCAGACCTATATAACTAGACATTACCATTTTTACCTATGAAACTATTGGAGGAAGGGTTGGAATAATTGTTAAGGTTTTCATCTCACATACACAAGGTACAGGGTGTGATTCTGATGTCTGGTCACAATCTGCTTATTGGCGAGACTTGTAATAGTCTGCAGACTGATTGCCTGGTACTTACCTTTAGAAAAATATTTGAAGGGAGAGTACAGCATAATAGTTAAGGTCTTTACCTCACAGATACAAGTTACAGGGTTTAATTCTGACCTCTGGTTGTTGGCTAAACTTGTAATAGTCTGCAGGCTGATAGTCTAATATTTACCTATGAATATATGCTTAATTATAGTAATGCCCACTGATGGCCCGTATCCATCTACTTAAGGCTGCCCTTCTTGAGTCGTCCTCGGAACCTATACCAAAGAACAAGCATGAAAGAGAGCTTAGTTTGCCTTGTGTTATATCTCTTTTCCCCTGAATAACCCATTGCAAACTTGCTTTAATATGATGAACTGAGTCAAGTTTTGAATGACCCATATGAAGCATTAAAAGTAAATTAAAGCTATTCCCTCAAATAACTTCTGTTGAAAAAATGAGTACATATCTGTACATTTAGTTCACACTTCAAACATTATGTGGAAGTAGAATTGTTATACACAGTGGCTGTTAACAAAAAGGATTTGTTGTTGTGCTGCTTATAGTAGTACAGGGTTGGATTCCCTCAGCCTTCATTTGCCTACTGTGTGGCAAGTCACTTAACCAGACAGTGCTGTGTCAGGCAAATAGGAAAAATTGGACTAGGCTCCTTAATGGTCTCTTAAGACTGCATACCTAGTAGGTAGTAACTGCCTGCGAAAACAGTGCTCTAATAATTCTTCTTTCTTTTCCTGAAGTTTTTTAAAATGATGACGGCAGCCATTCTGAGAGAAGTTTCATCGCTTCTCATGAATGTTTGTCAGTTTGAAAACAGTTGAAACATTTCAAGTGAGAACACTTGCTTGAGTGAATGCAGACTTGCTGTAGTCTTTATTTGCGGAGTTTACAGCCCATTTAAAATCTCTTGCTGGCAGGTTGCATGTCTCTAGGGCAGCGCCTGTGATTCAGAGTGGTATTAATGAGCTTCTCTCATCAAGCCTGTGAATGAATTTTGTACATGAATGTTACATAAGCCATGACTGTGTATAATCTGACCCTTGGCACAGGCTATGTCTGACTCTTCAGATTAATTCATTTACAAGGTTAACAAATAAATCGGTAAAAAAATTAAGTAAAAAGGTAACAGGTACTTGCAGAAAACCTCTTGTGTAAAGCCATTTCAAAGATCTGTTTTCATGTAAATGAAGATTATTTGTTTAGGTTCACTAAGACAACATACATTGCTTTTAACTCATAATTGTTTTATTGTACTCTTTCAAGCAGGGAGACATTTATACACCTATTTCTCCAACTGAAGTTCATTTACTTATTAGCATACCAGCAGGCAGTCAGTAATATACAACAATAACAATAAAGTAATATATTTTTATTTTAGAATGCTTTCTCATATTTCTATGCACTGTACAGTATTTAAATTAAAACGATATAGTACGTTACAACATAAACATTTAAAATTAATAAACAGTTGCCATTTGGTAAGGGTAGATGTCTGAAAGATACATTTTCATGTTTTTTTTTTGTATTCTGTAATAGTGAGCTAACCTTTTATGTTATCAGTTTAAATAATTTACTGTCTTATGAAGTTGAGGAGGAGAACCCTAGGTGTGACAATTAATTGCTTACTGTTAATGAAAATTAATGCATACAATAGAAAGTAGCAACACAGAGTATTAACTCACTTTGTTTCCTTTTAATTAAGATCACATTCATTTTGGATTATTTTACCACAACACAGTAATATAATGCTGCACCAAAGATCACAAGACAGTTGCCACTATGAAAATATTCTGTAGAAGAATTTCTTCAGCTGGCTGTTTTCTTTACTGTCATAATACTTTGTTTCAAAGTATCTCAGTACCCTTTTCTGTGTCTGTGCAAATTATATTTACTTTGTGGATGTTATAGCAAATCTGTTTTTCTCCCCAGACCTCTGCAGTGCAAGGGCTGTGCCCAGTAGGACTTTCTGGTCAAAAATAAAAATGAAATAATTGAATAGGTAAATGAACTAAAGTTTTAAGGAAATAGGAATACATACACCACTTACAGAAGAGCAAGTGAAATACAGAAGAGCAGTAGTAGAAAGTCTTTACAGAAGTTGTATTACTTCAGAATGCTTAATACTGCTTGTACAATGATAATGTCTTTCATGTCCTTGATGTAGAGACAGGAATGATTTTAGTACCTTACCTGGGTTCACTACATTTAAAATTGTCAGTTATCCAGTCAAGTCCCAATATTCTTAAAACACTGTGAAATAACTGAGTTCACATGTTTTGTGCATCCAAGGCTCCTTATGTCACTGTCTGTGTAATGTTCAGGTTAAAGTCTGCCTTTCTTTTTTCCTTTTTTTTTAATGTGTAGTTGCATTCATGGTGGTGGTGATGGTGGTGGTTCACACAGCTTATCTAGATCTTGCCAAGGCTTTCGACATCATCCCCCACTCTGGAATTATAGATAAGCTCACTAAACTAGGTATAAATCCCTAAGTCAAAAGATGGGTTGCCAACTGGCTCACGGACAGAACCCACACTGTGAAAGTAGCAGACTCCAAATCCGACTTCAGACCAGTGACAAGTGGAGTACCACAGGGTTCAGTCCTGGGTCCTCTCCTGTTTGGTATCTACTTCTCTGAAGTACAGGTTAACACAGAAGGTCTTTGGCTATCAAAGTTGGCAGATGACTGCAAACTAGGAGCCATAACTGAAACTCCTAACGATGTGGACATACTACAAAAGGGCCTCACTGAGACAGATGCCTGGTGTCAAAGCCATGGCCTGAAGCTCAATGCCAAAAAGTGTATTGTCATCCCCTTTGGTAAAAACTCTGTACCTAATGAACTACCACATAAGTGGTAGTCTACTTAACGCCGAAAGTGTGATAAGAGACCTTGGGACACAGGTGGACAGTAGTCTCTCCTTTGATAATCACATCGCCACAGTGGTCAGGAAATCCTTCTACGTGGCTCACCTCATCACAAAAGGTTTCTCATCCAGAAAAAAATAGGTCATTGTTCCCCTTTACTCATCACTCATTAGACCCATCATAGAGTACAACTTCCCTTTTGGTATGTACCTCACAAGACATCTACAACAACTGGAAAGACCACAGAAATACCTCACAAAGAGGATTACTGGCCTCAAACAGATGCCCTACGCAGACCGTCTCAAAAAACTCCATCGCCTACTCAGAGGCAATCTCTGCCTAACATACAAAGCTATATCAAACCCAGAGCTGTTGGACATGCTCCACTTAAAGAAATCCCAATCCCTCCGAGCTATACGCTCTAGGGACCTAAACCTTGTCACCACAATAAACAGAACATGCTGGAGGGATAGATTCCTGTCCCAGAGACTTCCCATACTCTGGAACAGACTACCTATCAATGTCAAACAGAGCTCCTCATTAGCACTCTTCAAGAAAAATCTTGATGATTGGATGCGAAATAGGAAATTCACCCCAGGGATCACTTCTGTGGCTCTGCTCGACAGGAGCACAGGAAAATAATTTTCCTGGGTGGCGAAAGCCGGGGTTCCTTTTTGAGTAGGCTTATATAGGCCCTAGGGATAATAGCCTAGTACCTACCTATGAACCTATGATCCGGTAAGCAAACATCTGGACTAATTTGCAAGCATTACACTGAAATATTGCTGAAAATGAGAACATTTAGAAGTAAGTGTCTTTGTGAATTTTTTTATGATTCTTCACGTAAGATTGTAGATGTGAGATATATTCCATGCATCAGCTAAAAAGACAGCTTTTTACAGTTTTGTATTGTTTTAATTCTGTGCTTTGACTACAATTTCATGGCACAAATCAACTTGCTGCTGAAACTATATACAAACAATAAGGGCTGCATCTAAGTTTGAAATTCAGTCTTTCTAACAAAATGTCGATGCTGGTACCAATTTCTTAACACCTGGAAAGGGTAAGCATGTGGTTATAAGGACTTTTAATTGCACATTCCTCATTAACTAAGTAGTTAAAAATAATCACTCCAGAATAACACATGGTATGGGTTCAGGCCCCAGTAAAGGACTGTTTTTTCTTTCCATTTTCCATACATAATGATTGTGTTTGTAACTCATTGTATTAGGTGTTACTATTGTTGTTTCCATTACAGTGTATTTCAATTTTCAGTAAAATGTTTTAAGCAAAAAAAAAAAGACTGTCATACAATTAAACATACATGCTACCAGCAGATTCCTCACAGTGACTTTTTGCTAAGGCTTGATGTAAAATTATTTAAAGGATTTGTAGAATTTGTTTAAAAATGGTATTTGCTAAGATAAAGAGGTGAATAAGTGTATAGGTGAAAATTACTTTTATCAGATGCTTTGGGCACTCGAGTTTGGATCAACATGTATAGTTAAACTAAGACACATTAGATAGTTGGGTATAAGAACTTGAAAATTACAACTAGGTGTAGAAAAACACCATGTATCCACTCTGTTAACCCTGGCGTAACATCTGTCTGCATTTATTTAAAAATATGTTGAAAACAATTAACATACTATCACTCTACCAGGATCACGTCTCTTCTTTCACAATTTGACTAAGTAATCGCAAATTTCATATAAAAATGAATATATTCCAGGTCAAATTACCCTTCCCAAAATCCATCTTCTTTATAGTCACTTACAACTACTACTAGTTTTCAAAGCTAATAGATGCTTAATAGTGTGAGAGCGCAGCTGTTGTTACCATTTATTTATTTGTTTCTTTGTTTGCTTATTTATTCATTGCCACATATGGTGTTTTCTGTTGTTTACTCTGTTAGAAGAATCCACCACCACAATCCACTGAATGATCTTGCAAAGTGGATTCACTGCATGTTTTTCATGCAGGAAAATCTAACAAGCATAATGCAAGAGAAGGTGTCATGTAAGTAATTGTTTAAACATGAGTTCCCCAAAGATCAGATACCGTAAAGGACTATTAATTAATTAATTTACATTTTTTTAACCTGGGTGCTCAGACTGGGTCATGAGAGATTCCATTTTAGCTGCGGCCTGGAGAGAAAAGCTCCACAAAAGTAAAATATTAACAGACATAGTCTTGGAAAAATTACATACATTCAAATGTGGTATAATAAAGGAGAACATATGACATCAATTTGTAAAAAGCATTATCAATGATTACATAGAAAAAGTGTTTTACGAATGTGTGCAAACAATATGACAGAATCTTAGCAATTTCATTAGTAGCATATGGATTGAGTCCCTTTTCAAGACTAGTTTGTTTAGTCTGAGCATATGATGTTTGAGTGTGGTTGTAATAGTCATAGTAGATAAATGGGAGGTTGTTTCCTGGCGTGATACTATTAGTGATGAGCAGAAGCATTAATATTAATAACTGAGGCTTCAAGAGCAGGGCTGTGGTTAGGAGCAAATGCCTAAAAGTGGCTGTAAACACTCCCCAGACAGTGCTGTATGCTAATGTTTAGTGATAGTTAAAAAAAAAGTTTGATAAGGCCAGAGGTACTAGGGTAGGAGGCAAGACAGAAACTAGCTGGGCAGGGAAGCAAGGGGTTGTAAGTGTAGTTTCAGGAACCTGGGAGTGTACTTACACTATGCCCTTCACCTGTTCTTTACACACATTCATTTTGAGTGCCTAATTGTGTATGTGCAATTGGATTTATGAAATATTCAGAAAGAATAATAAGGTGATTGTTGTAAAAGAGGCTTAGTAAATAAATCATCTTAGATCTATGTACTGTGCTGATGGCGATGTGGTATTGTTTGTTTGGAAGGTACTGATTGGCTCTTGGAGGCACATCAATGGACTGGAACAGCAAATAATTAGATACTCCCCAAAAACATGTGGGCGCACACACACACATACACACACACACACACACACACACACACACACACACACACACACACACACACACACACACACACACACACACACACAACTATACATATACCTACATACATACACACAGACACACACACACACACACTATACATATATCTACATACGTACACAAAAACAATAATCTGAAAAGAGAAAGACAAAGTCACATCTAACAACAAGCACTCTTTTCAAAATAGCTTTTGCAATTAGTGGTGCCATCCTACAAGGTAGCAAACAAACAAATATGTTCTGCTCTAAAAACTCTTTCCACAATGCTGGTTAACAGATATTAGAATTTGTACATACGTAATTTGAGAAAAATGGCTGTTGTTCAAATGCTGTATTTATTTATTCATATTTTATATTTTGTTGGTTGATGGGTAATCTGTCAGGTAGAACACATTGTCAGCAGAGGCCCATGGAAAAAAGCACCAGACTGCACAACAAATTAATAGTATATATTGTAAGCACCATATTAATGCATGTGTTTAAACAGTAAAATAACAGCAAACAACATAATCAATACAATAAGGAAGAACATACAAGTAAAGCAGAAAGAACATACAAGTAAAGCAGAAAGTCATTTGTAGGCAAGAGCTAGCATTCTCAAAATAAACCATTTGAGTAAGTATGACAGTGTATGTTAATGAAACATACATAACTAGTATTTGCATGTATTTAGTTTAGCTTATGGGAGATTACTAATTGAGGGTAGATTTTTTTGTACAATGTACATGATATCATAGGATTGTAGGATCATAGGAGGTTACTAGACTATCGACCAGTTGAATTGTACAGGTTATAGCTCACATTAAAGGTGGGAAAAGTTTTGAAATTATTTATTGTGGTCTCATTTTTTATATCACAAAAACCTGACATTTTAACAGGGGTGTGTACACTTTTTATATCCACTGTAGATACTCTAGTCAATAGCCAGGATTGTATTTAGTAATGCCTGCCCATATATAGTGATTCTTATAGGACCGTGTCTCACAAGGTCTTAAGCATCCACCTGGATGTTTTATTATGGAGATGCTGATTCAGTTTTTATTATAGAACTGCGAAAACTGAAGTAAATGTGGTATATGCAGCTGTGTATGGGTGTGTGCATACTTCAAAGCAGATCCTCACTTGTGTAATATTTATTAGTCCTTTTCTTCGATATACTGTTTTATGTAGTAAAAATGAATGCATGAATAATACACAAATGAAAGTAGGTGCCTGGTAGGGTCAAAGAAATGAAGAAGGAAAACATTAGCCAAAGGACAGATCTCAGAATACAGTTACTATGATAGAAGCAATTATTTTGCAACTTTAACATTTATAGAGTCAGGAATTATCTTCTTCTTTCAGCTTTTCCCAGTTAGGGGTCACCACAGCGGATCACCTGTCTGCTCATGATTGGCAGTGGAGTTTTACGGTGTCGAGTTGCCAGCCCAGCACCTAACCTTCTACAGAAGGAACACACATGCACACACTCACACCTAGGGCCAAGTTTAGAGTGTCCAATCCACCTACAGCATGTCTTTGGGATGTGGGAGGAAACCGGAGCACCCGGAGGAAACCCACACGACCACAGGGAGGACAATAAGACTCCGCACAGAAGGCAGCCCAGCTGAGGATCAAACCGGAGAACCTCTTGCTGTGAGGTGGCAATGCTAACCGCTGCACCACTGTGGCTGCCCAGAGCCAGGCATTATAAAAAGTAAAAATAGCACAATATAATAAGTGATTTGCTGACCTATATTTGCATAGATTAAAAGTAAATAGTTAGAAAGGCGCAGAGACTCAGGTGATCCATTGGGAGTAGGAAAAGATACTGCGATTATACATCATTTGTGAGCTGAAGATATATGTCAGAGAAGGTCAAAAGGGGTGCAACCTGCTATGAAGATTAATGTTGCCCAAGAGATATATAAATAAAATGATGTATGTATTTTATTTTACATTTGTTTACTGGGGAAGAGTGATCGAGTATGACCAATTGTGGTCTCATCCTGGTTATAATAAATGACAAAACAATATGCAAAGAATGCAAAAATGAAGAAACAGTACAGCAATAACTGTAACACATGCAGTGGTATAGCAGAAGGTTTGGTACATCACACAAGAATGCAACATAATGAATGACTAATGCAACGATAAAGGTGAAGTAATCAGTAATATAGTAAGATGTTTTAAGGACATAACAAATGAATGCAACATGATAGTTGAATAGCAACTGAATATAGCGAAGTTGTATAGTTACTAAGTGAAATTATAGAAAATGTAAGGTTAGTACGGGTAGAGGTATTGCATACATATTTACAAAACGTAGTGTTGCATTACAATTAAGAGATACTGAATTAAGAGGCAAGGTAGTAGCAAGATATCTAGTTATGTGATATGTCTCCCCCTCTCTACAATCGGACACATAGTGTGCTTGTGGTCATCAACAGGTTCGCAAATCAGCTCCTCTGCCTCAACCAGCCTTTTGACCCACCATACCTGGAGCTACCTGTGATCAAGTCCCTTTGTGGGTGTACCCCTCCAATTTTGGACTGCTTAAGTATGTCCTGCTTAATTCTGGAAAGGTGTTAGTTGCCACCTGTACTGAACTGTTGCTCCCATGATGACCATCTCCCTTGCACATCCGTAGACCGATCCCTGTTTTCTTCTCTACCTCCTGCCTATCCTGCTGTCTCCACTCTTCCTGGCTTTCCTCCAAGTTTCTTGGACATCTGATTCTGCACTATTGTTTGCTGAACCTCACTGCGCACTGACCTGTCTCTCCCACTCTGAAGTATCCCTACTTCATCTACCTACCCCTTCTGTCTTCCCCCAGTTTACCTTATTCCTGTCCCCTTACCTCAATTCATACAGAGTTACTTCATCAATCTTTCTCTTCGAGCTTCTGCTTGCCACTCTCCTGCTCACACAATTGTTAATTTTACCTGCTTAATCTAATTGTTTTTTTCTTCTGTTTTTCTTGAGTGTTTCTCTGAGGGTGTAGCCCCGCTCTGTTCACCCTCGCTATACTCAGGCGCTCTTCTCTCCTCTACCTACCCCTATTCCCACCCACCCTATTACAATTTCCTTTATACCGTTCAGTCCCTCCCTTCCGTCCCCAATTGTCCACTAACAAACAGCCTCCTGTCAACCTACCAAATACATAATTTCCTGTACACATCATTTCCCTTCTCCCACCTACTACAATCTGAAACTTCCTCCCTTCCATCGCTCTTCCTTCCTCTATCTTCTCCTACCTAACATATCCCCTTCTTCAACTTACTTTCTATAATGCAATACCTCTTCCTTCCCTCCTCACTCCTCTTTCTCCTAAGTTCTCTAACCTTATACCATTCCCACCTTCCTTCACCACTTCTCTACTCTCCCACCTCTTATACCTTAGATACTTATTTTACACCATCTTTCTTTGACATCTCCCCAGCTCTTTTCAACCGCCCTAGCTGTTACCTATGAAAAATAGACAAACTGGATATAATCCCTCCAACCCAAAAATGTAGACTCAAACTGCACAAGCTAAACTTACTAAGCATTTTACTGCCTTTACCCACCAAAAACTTACTTACATCAGGTGATATACACCCAAACCCAGGTCCATCTCCCTGTATACCTAGGCAGGTATCCCCACTGTCCTCTACCTCCCCCTCTTCTCCTACTATCTGCAACTATCCTCAGTCTAATTTACCAAACTCTTCTGTATCCAAACACCTATCCATATACTCTCTAAATATTCAAAGCCTAACGAACAAAATCACTGAGTTACATGCCTGGATTGCTCTTATAACCCCACACATACTCTGCCTATCAGAAACCTGGCTTAAGCCCCATATCTCTAACAATGAAATCCTCCCACCAGGCTACAATATCTATCACTCTGACAGATTGGCTAAAAAAGGGGGAGGTGTTGCCATCCTTCACTCAAATAATCTGAACCTCTCACCTTTCCCCACACCCATCCCTGATTTTCACCCTGCTGAACTTCTTATTGTAAATTGCTATCTTAACCCCCACAAAATCTAGCTATTGCCTCTATCTATATCCCTCCAGGAAACAACTTGCCCACCCTCGAGAAAAGTCTTTCCTGGTTCACCCTAAATATACCCTATGAAATCCTCATCTTAGGAGATGTCAACCTTGACTGGTACAAACTTACAACTAACTCCCCTCAATTCAGTATGAACCTGCATGGTTTCCATCGACTAATAACTTCATCCACCTAAATCCATAAGAACACAACATCTAGCTCCATAACTGATTGGATACTCAACAACTCCCCTAACCTGTATCAAAACGCCACTACTCTACCAGGCCACTTTAGTGACCACCTACTCACCTCTGTCCTTAGAAACACCTCCCAACCTCCCAAACCTAGTCTGTATAGAGATTGCTGTACACTTTCTAACTTTAATGTAACTGAATTCAACTCTATTCTATCTTCCACTGACTGGTCTTTATTGAAGCAAATCCCTTTAAATGATGCCGTAAATAGTTTTAATAACATCTTCTTGAATACCCTGAACTCCCTTGCTCCCTCTAGAAAGGTTAGAATAAAATCCAACTATGCTCCCTGGCTTTCCAAAGACACTAGATCCCTTATGCTCCAGAGTGATAAAGCATGGAAAGCCTGGATCAAATCTACGCAATTGCCCTTGCTTCACAACTATAAACGTCTCAGAAATACCGCTAAGAAACAAATTAACTTTGATAAAAAGTACTTCTTTAACTCCAGTCAACTAAATAGCTAATCTGACCCACAGAATTTCTGGTCAAACCTAAATAAAATTCTTTCTCCTGGCTGCCCCTCAAACCCCTCTCCCTACCCAAACACATCCAATCTTGAAACAGCTGCACTACTTAATACACACTTTATCAATACTATTCAGGGTCTCTTACCACCAAATGGAAATAGTACTCCTCATTCTACCCCTCCCAATCCACCTAACTGCAATCGTTTCTCCCTACAATCTGTTTCTACCTCTTACATCTGGTCTCTTCTGCTTAAACTCAAACCCTGCTCCCCATCCACTGATAAACTACCTCCTGTTTTCCTAAAACTAGTTGCTGACTCTATAGCTTTCCCAGTATCTATACTAATCAGCAGATCCATTCAGGAATGCACTGTACCTACTCTGTGGAAATCCTTTTTCACCATTCCCCTACACAAAGGTGGTAACTCTACAGACCCATCTAATTACCGTCCTATAGCTATCTTATCCCCCTCTCTAAAATCCTCGAAAAAAACATTCATTCACAACTTCTTAAATACCTACTCCAACACAACCTTCTCACACCCACCCGACATGGGTTTTGGCCCAAACACAGCACAACTACAGCCCTCATATCCTTTACACATACCATTGCTGAGGCCCTAGATAACAACAAACGTATCTCTTGTCTCTTCTTAGACCTCTCTAAGGCATTTGATACAGTCTCCCATCCCCTACTGCTATCTAAACTTGCTAGTCTCAACCGATCATCCTCTACTCTTACCTGGTTCTCAAGCTACTTATCTAGTAGGCCGCAGTCGTTAAATGGCTCTCTTCCTCTTCTCCATTCTTACTTGTCCCAACGGAGGTTCCCCAGGGCTCCATCCTGGGACCCCTTCTGTTCAATATCTTCACCAACGATCTCCACACATCTTGTAAACTATCCTCCCTCATCCAATATGCTTACGATTCAACCCTCATCTCCATCTCTGATAACATCCCCGAGCTTCATACTCTTACTCAACAAAACTTCTTATTTTACTGAACAGTGGCTAACTGATAACCTACTCATCCTGAACCCTAAAAAGACCAACCTCATACTATTCCTCCCCCACTCACTGTCCCACCACAAATCCTCCTTCTCTATCCCATCCTCTAATAACACAGTTATTAAACCTGATGCTCACGCCAAACTTCTAGGAGTCATCATTGATGATGAACTCAAATTTAATATGCACCTTCTCCAATGTATAAAAAAGACAAACCAAAAATTAGGTCTACTATATCGTAACAAAAAATTCCTAACTCCAAATGCTAGACTCTCCCTTGCTCAAGATCTCTTACTCCTCTCCCTTCTCTATGCTGCCCCAGTGTTCACTAACATTCAAACCACAACCTCAAATAAACTCCAACAAACTTACCATAAGATTGCTAGATTCATCACTAACTCCCCATATAACACACACCACTGCCTAGCCCTTAAATCCCTAAATTGGCTGGAATTCCCCCATGTACTGTTGCTAACACAACTTCAAATGTTACACTCTGTTCTGTACAAACCGTCATCTTGTCCTGCACTCTCTTCCTTCATTTCTACCTACACTCCTTCTTGTACTCTCCGTACCTCTAATCAGCAACTACTACATACCTACCAACCAAAAAAAAGCTGCAGGCAAACTCTTATATAAATACTCCATAGCCCAGACTTGGAACAAACTTCCTAGAGACATATGCTCCATGATTCACTCAGCCCACTTTAAGGAAAAACTCAAACTCCACTTACTCAGCTCCAAAATCTGTTCTTGTAAAGCCCAAACTTGATCCCCCCTCTCCACTCTTGATTTCACCTCAGCTCAGCAACTTCTCCTCACACTAGCAATCCCTGTACTGGAGGTTACCTCTTTCTGATGTATACATCACATCTGATGGCTCAAATTCATGTTTGTATATATGTAAATAATCTTAACCCTGTTCAGTAGAGAGCTGATTTTCAACCATGATGTGTGCACATACTTGGCTTTGTATCTTTACGATATTGTATAACTCAATTTCTTATTCCTTTGTTACTGTAAATGTTTATTTTATTCTAGTTTGTAAACTGTCTGCACATGGAGCTTTTCTCCTCTGGTCTCCACTGAAAATGGGCCAAAAACCCAGTTGGACTAACCCGGTTAACAAATGTCAATCAATCAATCAATCAGTAAATAAATAAATAAATACTATGTCCTTTGTAACAAGAATCACTGGATGGCAGTTGGAGAGTTACTGTCAAGGGAAAAATCAGTTAAGTAATGGAGAGCTTTGGACTGCAGTGTTGTGACTTGTACATGATTCAGCTGCCTGAGTTTAGATGGCAGGATCAGCTGTAATCATGATGACACCAAGACCAGTGCATTGTGGCCTTGGCACTGAAAGAGTAAGCTGTGGAAGAAGACATATGAGGAGACTTTGCCTCCCTGCCTTTTTGAATCATGTCTTGGAGATGTAGCAGTTTTCAAGATGGAGGGCTGTCTGAAAGGTAACATCACTTTTGTGAGAGAGTGACCTACCTTTGTTGTGCAATATTGCATGCCTACCTTTTGGTGTTTGCACAGGTATGCATGTGCGGAAACTGTTGGTGCTAAGTAACACCCCCTCCCCCATTGCTATCTGGATAACAGTAATTCCATATGGCTACGGTAACATGCTAATATACAGGGAGAACATTACATGAGACTTGAGACTTCCATAGTGTTTCTTTACCCTGAGCAATAGGTGCACACATGCACAGTGACATTGCAGTTGTAGTTATCCCCTTTGTACAGAAGGAAATGGCTGTACCTTCTCTTTACATGTGTACCACTGTGTGCTGTAGGTCTAAACATTTACAGCATGGTACACATGTATTTTTAGTGGTAGCACTGCATGCATGACAGAGTTTACCTTGTCATGCCTGCAGCTGTGTTGCTGACTTAGAGCTGATGCTGCAAACATGGCTGTCTTTGTGGGCACTGAGGTGAGTGCTGCAGAATCAGCCTCTGTGTTTACCAAAAGCACCCATTCCACAGAAATGTAGTGTGTCTGAAGGACCTGAACAAAGCATCTTGACCAACATACATTCAGCTCTTCCCCAAAAAATGGAGTAGTAAAGGCAATATGATTTGTATCTCTTATATGTAGACACTATCCTCCTATCATTTGCGTATGGATGTGTATTTGTATATGACCAAGGAGTCTATCTACAGTAGAATAAGAATATGCTAAATAAGCTCATACCTTCATATATAGGCATTACTGGTTCTTAGGTGTTAACCAGATGTGCTGTGTTAGTGTCTTCCAGCCCGTACTAGTTAATCATTTAGCATTCCAGATCCAAGTAGCTCGTATTTGGCCAGGTATGAGAGAGAATCATGATGTTCAGATTGTTAGCACGCAACCACACTTCCGCTACAGGCAGACTTTCCTCATAAATTGCATCACTATATATATAGGAGTACATATATATATACACTATATATATATATATATATATATATATATGTGTGTGTGTGTGTGTATATATATATATGTATGTATATTACATATATATATATATATATATATATATATATGTATAGACACACATATACATATAAACACACACACACACACATATACACACACACACACACACACACACACACACACACACACACACACACACACACACACACACACACACACACACACACACACACATTTATATGTATACAGATGCATTCACATCCTCCTAACACTTACCTCAATCATCTTGTACAAATGATGTATGCACTCCAAGGGCATCTTTTATATTTGCAGAGTGCTTCCTTATAAAATCTTCAGAAGTTACTCTTTGTTAGTCCCGTAAGGTAATTTTTAAACCAGTCAAGCGAGGCACAGTTAGGGGTACCATAAGGATCTGTCCTAGGACCACAGCTTTTTTCACTTTTCATTACTGACATGCCCTGGGATCTCCCCTAAATAAACTTGTCTTCTTTATTCTGATGATACTGAAAAGACCCAAGCAGTGACTGAGGAAAAAAATAATAAATATAATTTCAATTGAAATTTGTTTGTGTGCATGTGAGAGTATGTGTGTGTGAGCATGTCTGTGTGTGTGGGTGCACACACATGCATGGGTGTGCACACACTCGTGTGCGTGTGCATGTGTGCATGTGTGCGCATGTGTGTGTGTGTGTGTGTGTGTGTGTGTGTGTGTGTGTGTGTGTGTTTGTGTCCTGGAACAGGGGAATCAGTGCCAAGTGTGTTCCTCTTGATACCTGGCCAGATAGGTACTCCACTGCATAGTTTTTTTCAACTACACAGAGGAAACATTTTTTAATTATATGAACGTCCAGGTAATGAGATGATGCTGTTTACAAAATTTGGATAAATATGAATTGGTCCTTAGTGCTGCCATGCAAATCAGCCCATTAATGGAAGATGATATGTGCACTTTACTATGAATTCCTGCCTACCTTTTTGCTACAGTATCTTATACAGATAAATTAATATATATCCGTATTTGTACTGTGTTAGTGCCGTCTGTGAGACTGGAGGCATTGTACTTTGAGTTTCTGACATCGGTTTGAATTCACTATGAATGTGGCTTTGCACTTTGTGACTAATTGGGTCAATTAACTTTTTCCTCAGAGGCTGTATACAAGAAGCAAGCCTCTGGTTTTGATGGCCACCCTACTTAATGGAAAACAAAAAGAAAGAAGGACAGAATTAACATTTCTGGAACATTGGATTGCAGCATGTCTGTGAGTAGACCTTAACCGCTGAAAACAAAGACATCAGGATCCTGTTATAATCAGTCTGTTGTTTTCTGACTCTGAGTACTTTGTAGGCCTATATTTTCATCTTATTCTATAAAACACAGTGGAGGTTACAGTCACCTGAAGACAAGCTGTGGTAACATCAATGAGTTATTCAGGAGAAATCAAATAAAAGGTGAAAGTTTTAAGAAAACTGTAGCAGCAGCAAGACACACACTGCAGTCATCTGGAAACTGGAACAGTGCTGTACAGTTTCACGTGCTTTTGTTATAAATATAACTCTGGTGTAAATATCTAACAAGCAAAAAAAAAAAAAGTCGTATGAAATTATGAATTAATTGAAAGTTTGCAGTATTGCACTCTGCATACTGTCACAAAGACACTGATGACAGAGCACATGCAGAGCAATGTTGCTTTCTTAAGGAACTGTGCTTTGCACATATTCATCATGGCGGCTGCTGTGGAAAAAAAACAAGCTGAGTAGCAAGATAACAGGATGCAGGATAAAGGAATTTCCCCAACTGGGGTACAAGTCATGCCAGTAGGGGATAATGGAAACGTGTTCCTCCCTCAGGATACTCAAAAGCATGGTGACAGGAAACAAATGTAGGGCTGTATTTTTGGAAACTGAGTGGAAAATGGAAGGGTCGTCTTCTACAGGATTCTTTGTGGTATGGTGACAGGAAGTAAAGGAAAGAGTCTTCTCCCTCAGGATGGTGGGTAACGTAATAGCTAGTTGTGGAGGAAAGGCACTTCTCCCTCAGGATACTGAATGATGCATTGAAAAGACCAAGGGGACTGCGAATCCTTTCTCAGGAAGCTGCACAGAACCTTCGTTGTAGTAAAAACCTGCACAAGGTCTCACCTGTACATGGCTATTTCTGACTTACAGAAAGCTGCTGGGATCACCTTAATCCCTAAATCAATTTCCTCTGACATTTTACCAACTTATAGTTTGATTTCCATACTGGGTTTACTTATTGGAACCCTGCAGAGATCACCAAGTGACAATTAGCAGTGAATTTTAATCAGCATAATTTGTTGAGGGTAAAACAGAATTGCTGTAGGAAATATCTGATTAAAATACTTTCCTTCTTGCCCACACCACTGAACTATAAAGGCCTTAGATTGATGGGCTGGCACTGATTTATATATAAATTGATTTGGCTGAGCCTTTAGCATCACTCAGATATCTCAATCTTAAACCAGCTAAAGGGTAGACTGCAGTTTAAGTAGTGTGAGGCATATCCTCTTGCTGTTTTACAAATTGTGCTTCCCAAGATTTGCTGCTCAGATAATTTCTGAATAATTTTGTTAAGCAGTGTAGGAATTCAGGTATAGTATGAGCTCCTTATGACACAGTCTTATACAGGACATGCAGATGATCTGTTTCAGTGAACAGTAATTAAACAACCTGTATATTCACGAACATTAATCTTATTTATTTGGGGATCAGCATAGTATACCAAAGTGTTTAGGACCAGGTTAAAAGTTTGGTGCTCGGAGATCATTATTGGCTGAAGCCCTAGCTGTTTTGTCATTAGTTGTTTCATTTTTCCTGGCTTGTTTGTATGTTCTACTTTCATACATTAGAGAGAGAGAGAGAGAGAGAGAGAGAGAGGGAGAGAGAGAGAGAGAGAGATATGTAGGCTGTCTAGAGGCTAGTAGTGGTTATTCTGTGGCAGGGAATAATTTGCTGCTGGATATGGTACTTAGCATTACTGGCCGAGCCCTAGTTGTTTTTCCGTGGTTTTTTCATTTTCCCTGGCTTGTTTATACTACACTGAGCCTCACTCCATGCAGCAAGAGTCAGACCTATACCAGATAGAGGCAGGCAGTTTTATTTACAATTTTACAATGATACAACCCAGGCTAGTACCACATAAACGTGTGTAGTTCAACTTTGTAAACAACTAGTGTTATTCACTATGGGTGTGATCCTATACGAAGACATAAACAAAAATAAATTGCAGTATTAATATAACATAAAAATTCAAATTGAAATTTACCTCCTTTGCTTATTGACGAAGTTGGTTAAATTTCAACAGGTTCTGATTCCAGGGACTAAAATGGATGGACAGACTGCTTGTCTTCTTCTGTTGCCAGCCTCATAGCACTTGCTATCCTTAACAATGCCTGTTGCTCACATACAATGAATTCCTGTTTAGTAAAATACATTCTATCTGTGAGAGATACCACCAAGTACTTAGATAACAAGGAGGCAACTCTGTGTTTTTTTTGCAAGAGAGTCTATGAGCAACGTACAACTCTTGAATTTCTTGAACTTCTTCTGCATACTTGCATTTTACACAAATATTCTGCTACTTCCCAGCTTCTACTATAAGCTCTAGTAGAGTTTTCAGTCAAATCTAGAACAGAAGTTGCTGTTAAAAAGAGATGATTAGTAGAACATCTAAAATACTGCACAATAACATAAATTTTATCCAAGTAAAAAAATTCATTTCAGCTCAACTTTTATTATAGTAATGTATTCTAAAGCACTGTAGAAAATAGATGATAATCAGACAAGCCAACAATATAGGAATTTGACATGTCTTGAGGGTCTTTTGGTATATCACAGTGAAGACAGTCATCAAAAAGTGGAGAAGATATGGGACAACAGTGATGTTGCAAAGAACTGGACGTCCCTCCAAAACTGATGAAAAGACAAGACTAAAATTGGTCAGGGAGGCTGCCAAGAGACCTACAGCAACACTGAAGGAGCTGCAGGAATTTCTGGCAAGTACGGGTTGTGTACTACATGTGACAACAATCTCCCGTATTCTCCATATGTCTGAGCTATGGGGTAGGGTTGCAAGATAGAAGCCTTTTCCTACACAGAAAAACATCCAAGCCCAGCTAAAATTTACAAAACAATACAGCAAGGCTTCCAAAAGCATGTGGGAAAATGTGTTATGGTCTGTTGAGACCAAGGCTGAACTTTTTGGCCACAATTCCAAAAGGTACTTTTGGCACAAAAACAACACTTTGCATCACTTTAGTCAAGGTGGAGGAAATTATGAACAGTTCCAAATACCAGACACTTTTGGTCCAAAACCTTCAGGCATCTGCTAGAAAGCTGAAGATGAAGAGGAATTTCACCTTTCAGCATGACAATGACCCCAAGCATACATCCAAATCAACAAAAGAATGGCTTCACCAGAAGAAAATTAAAGTTTTGGAATGGCCCAGGCAGAGCCCAGACCTAAGTCCAATAGAAAATCTGTGGGGTGACCTGAAGAGGGCTGTGCACAAGAGATGCCCTCACAATCTGACAGATTTGGAGTGCTTTTGCAAGGAAGAGTGGGCAAATATTGCCAAGTCAAGATGTGCCATGCTGATAGACTCCTACCCAAAAAGACTGAATGCTGTAATTAAATCAAAAGGTGCTTCAACAAAGTATTAGTTTAAGGGTGTGCACACTTATGCAACCAGCACATTTTTTATTTTTTTATATTTTTTCCCCGAACAGATTTGTTTGTTT
Source organism: Protopterus annectens (assembly GCF_019279795.1). NCBI lineage: Eukaryota > Metazoa > Chordata > Ceratodontiformes > Protopteridae > Protopterus > Protopterus annectens. Next base: position 1,732,914,789 of record NC_056725.1, read on the forward strand.
TCCAGTTGAATTGTACAGGTTATAGGTCACATTAAAGGCGGGAAAAGTTTTGAAATGATTTATTGTGGTCTCATTTTTTTATATCACAAAAACCTGGCATTTTTAACAGGGGTGTGTACACTTTTTATATCCACTGTAATTTAATATAAAATATATATATATATATATATATATATATATGGGTTTATTTCACAAGATGGAAGACCATATAACTGACTTTCATAAGAGCGAGATCACATCAGCAAAACTCCTCAAAACCAAAAGCTTACAACCATGAAACCCGGAACATCGAACTCTACAAGTGAGCAGCAGTTCGATTGTTATTTAAAGGCACAGTGCTACAATGAAACACTGCCTACAGCACGTAACTATCACCGGTTTTGCAAGGGGGCAAGCTCCCCTGCACCCCCCCATGTGGGGGAGTTGTGCCCCCCACACTCATTCTAAATTATATATACCAACTCCAAGATCGCACTACAGCAAGAAAAGGGTAAGTTTCCCGATCCTCACTGTACAACGATCTCCAATTCAAACTGGTGATAGTTATGTGCTGTAGGCAGTTAATTGCTGTTTTTTGAGTTCTGATTAAGCTACTTTGTCTGAGGTTTAGTTGTGGATAGTACATTGCTGAAAGGCTAATTTTTAGATGATGAGGTTCAGTACCCTAAGCTAATCTGCTTCATCTGAAAGGGTATAGTACAAGCTAGTAGAAGATGGACCTATAACAGAGGCTGAAGGACCTCCCTTGTTGGCTTTGTTAGTTGAAGAGTGTATGCATACATGCATCAGAAGGTGAGTATATGCAGGAATCAGTGCAAATTCCATCTTCTTGTGTGAGAAACAGAAAAGCAGGAGGAAAACTGTTTCCCACAAATACTGAGGAAAATCTAATTTACAATTTGACTATTGAAGGTGAAGCCTCAGAGGTAGTGAGATCTTCCACACAGTCCTCAAACTCCCTCTGTAGTTCCTGGTAGAAGCTGGCAAGTGGGAAAGTATTTGTACAAAAAGTATGGAGGAGACATTCCAAAGATCTGTATGAGAGAGCATGGAAGTACTGGATAATACCCGCCAAAGCTATTCTTTAAAAGATGCTTCATTTTTGGTTGTGAGTAAAGCAGAACAAAGGGTACAGTTACATTATGGACTAGGCTGTGTATGTAAGTGGAGTAGGGAATATGAGAAGAGAATACAAAGAATAATGTAAGTCACTGCACGTGCATGTGTGTATGAGCCTGCATGCACTCTCACACACACACACACACACACACACACACACACACACACACACACACACACACACACACTCTCTCTCTCTCTCTCTCTCTCACACACACACACACACACTCTCTCTCTCTCTCTCTCTCACACACACACACACACACACACACACACACACACACACACACACACACACACACACACTCTCTCTCTCTCTCACACACTCTCACACACACACACACACACACACACACACACACACACACACACACACACACACACACACACACACACACACACAGCAAGTTTAAGCCTGAAAATGAAAAGTAACAGAACAAGGAGCCTTGACTTTCATAGCAACATGGTGTATTGTTGGAGTTATGTGATTGCTGTTTTTCAAATGCATGTAGAACTGGTAGAATGAATAAGCATTTAAAGAAAAAACACATGCCAGTACAAAGATAAGGCTTTGTTATTATTGTTGACAGCATAACAGTATAAATGCTACTTTAATACTATTTAGCTAATACAATTACTGGTAATGGTGCTGCACGAAAGAACTGCTCCTGTTATCTTGACCATGATCTGTAAAAGTAGGAGGACTTATCTGTTCTAGCAGTGAACTTATGTTGCCAGTTTGATAGTGTTTTAGATGGAAAATGCAGATCTGAAGTTGTTGTCTTCATTTGGTCTACAAATTGTTGGTTCTCGGATACTCGGCCACATATTCATCATCTGAACCATGCTCAAAGCTCCTCCCCTTACCCACAATGCTCCTGTCTCTTTCCTCCTTTCAAATCTCATTTGCCACGTTTCGGTCCGCATCATGATCCATGCTCTCTGCTGCAGAAGTAGTGGTAAGTGCTTGCTTTTTTGTCAAATCTTCTCCTTTTCTTCTCTATTATGCTTTCTACCTTCCCTAGGCACTTTACTGTCGGTAATAATAATAAAAAAAAAAATATATATATATATATATATATATATATATATATATATATATATATATATATATATATAGCTTTCTCCTCTATCTTTCTGTGTATGTGGTTTGTGTGACTGTGTGTGTGTGCTGGGCCTAGGTTGGGACATGTCTGGAGAACCCAAACCCGGCTTCAGAAAGTGCACAGAGTGTGGCCATAAGCTCTCTCTACTTGATAGCCACACTCTGTGTGTAGTTTGTCTTGGGGCAGCTCATCTTCAAACCTCCTGTTCCATCTGTGCCAGGTTTAATCCCTGGGTATTCATGGACAGGAGGAACAAACTTATTTTGAAGGGCCTTCTTCCCTCCTCGTCCTCTAGGACTCAAGACCCTGACACTCTGACCTCTGCCTCTGCCTCCTCCCCGGCCTCTGGGACTCAAACTCCCACCAAGAGGACTGGGGATGGAGACAAGTCTACCAGGAGGGATAGGCCAAAGAAGCGTTCCACAGATTGCTCGGCTTTGGCCGGCCATCCAGCTAAAATTGCATCGGCTACGAGGCTGGAGTCTCCTTGGTTATGTTCCCATCATTTCTCTCCGGAGCCGGAGGAGTCTCGAACCCGGTTGCCAGCTCAGGCTTCTTCTCACCGCCTCTCCTGGCCGGTGTCAGTCGCCTCTTCCTCCCATTACACCCGAGGCCTTAGTGAAGCAGAGATGGATAGGATGATGCGGAAGCTCATCAGCACCCAGATACAGATGGGAGTCTTGCCTGCCCCCTCTCTCTCCGGAGCGGGGAGCATGCAGCCCTTTTTCATCTCCATCATTCCTTTTCCAAGCTGACCTCCAGTTTCGGAGCCCTTGGATCTGAGGACACTCAGCGTTGAGGGGCTGGCTCAGATGGTACCTTGTACCTTGATGCTGGCCATAACCATGAGCAGGTCAGATCTGACCAGCTCGGATCCGACAGGTATCGGAGCCATAGCTTCAGCGTTGGATCCGAGGGGTTGGTGTCAGTTCCGAGTTTGTCTGAGTGGAGCCTTCCTCTTGGTATCTCAGTGCCTGCAGGTTTGGCTCTGACTCCCCCGTCAGGTCAGAGGGTGACAGGTCCTCCTATTTTACTTTCTCAGGATGCGCGTTCCCCTTCGGATTTCGACATGGTGAAGAGGGTTCTCTCTATTTCGTCAAGACCCTTGACCATCTTGTCTTCGGATTCTGCCTCAGCTCCCTCTGTTTCTGGTGCAGATCTGGCCATGCTGCATTTCAGGGCAGCCTGCTGCCCCTTTGCATCAAGAAGCTCCCTCTTGGGAAAGCAAGACGTTGGCGAGTCCTCCTCAGATATCCTCACTGAGGAGGCTCCTCACAAATGTATGTGCAAAAGAAGGCACTTAGACTCCCCATCAGAGTCTTTCACTGAAGACACCGATTTGGAGGAAGGGAAAGGTTCCCCCCAATCACCCTCCCAAGGATGTCTCCTTTGGAGACATGGAACTCCTTTGCCAGCATGGGGGGGTGGTCTGCCCAGAAACCTATGTTGGATGAATCTGTGTTGCTGGTGGCATTTTGGCGCAGGACCATCTACTTCTTGGGTGTCCCCTCCCACAGATCCCTTAGTGGATCTCATTACATCTCGGGCATGGAAGGATATGGACATGGTGGAGCCCATTCCCAAATGCCCAGACAAGGTTTTGATCTCCCCTCAGACAGATCATACTGTCATAAGGGATCCTCGATTGATGCCATAGTGGTGGCGGGTGCCACTAGGAATGAGGTCGCTTAGGAGAGCTCTACAGTTTACCCTCCTGATAGGGAGTCAAGTACGATGGACCATTTTGGGAAGTGGGTATACGTTTGAGTGATCTTCCCTGTTCGGGCGCTGAAGTACATGGCACATGTGATTCGGCTGCAGTAAGACCTGGTGAAGGAAATCGCTGAATCGACCTCTGGGTCCATGTTGGCGGAAGTCAAGAAGGTGTTTTCTGCTCGTATGGCCACCCTAAATTCAGTGACGAATACCTGTTTGCGTCTGCTGTCCCATGCCACCAAGGGAGCCACTAGAGCCTCCAGTACAGATGTCGCCATCAGGCGACATGCCTGGCTCTGGTTCTGTCAGTTCTTGGAATCCTTTAAGGTGTCATTTACCAATGCCCCATACGATGGTTCCTCCCTTGTTTGGAAGTCAGTACGTGACACATTATTTCAGAGTGAGAAGGATGGGAAAACTCTGTCTGCCATCAGGATCCACTTCTCGGCCCCTCAACAATCCTTTTGGAATCAGTGCGGGACCAAGAAGATGTGCTGGAAATCTCAGAGTTTTCTCCGGGACACTCAGGACTCACCTTCCCCCAGGGGCAGAGGGGGATTTAATAGACACCACCCTAGAGGCAGAGGGGGTCTGAGAAATTATGGGTCTCGAGAGCCTTTCTCAGATAGACCCACCCAGCAACCCTGAAGGGTTGCCCTGATGCTTGTCTCTGGAGGCAGTCGAGGGCCGTCTCTCGCTACACCTAACAGAGTAGGAGTCCATCACAAAAGATCATTGGGTGTTGCAAATTATATCCAGAAGCTATTCAGTCCCCTTTCTAGAGTCATCTCCACCTCTGAACACCTCCCGGACATCCCACCCATGCACAGGGAGGATGCAGTACTGGAAATCACAAAGCTGCTAAGAAAGCGAGTCATCCAACCCGTCCCACTCCATATCACGCATTTATTTCAGGTTCTTTTTGGTGCCAAAGAAAATGGGGGACCTAAGACCCATTTTGGATCTCTCCACCTTGAACCTGTCAGTGGCCAAGATGAAGTTCCGGATGGTTACCCTTCAATCTATCCTGTCCTTCCTGCAGAAGAAAGATTGGATGTGCTCGATCAACCTCCTTGATGCATACTATCACATCAAAATGGACAGTCACTGTCGGAGGTTTCTCTGCTTCCGGCTAGGAGACAATCATTACCAGTTCAGAGTGCTTCCCTTTGGTCTCACCACAGGCCCCAGGGTGTTTACCAAAGTGATGTCAGTAGTAGCAGCTCACCTGAGACTCGTGGGCATACACATATTCCTGTACCTGGACGATTGGCTCCTTGCTGCCTCTTGCAGGCATCAGCTTTGCCAAGCAAGGGATTCTTTTCTTCTCCTAGCTCAGAGCTTAGGCATTACCATCAGTCTCAGCAAATCATCTCTGGCCCAGTCCAAACATTAGACTTTATTGGGGCGGGCTTAGACACAATTCAAACCAAAGTTTTTCTTACTCCAGACAGGATACGCACTCTGAAGCTACATGTTCTTTGTATTCTTCAAACTCAGTTCCCGACAGCGAAGATAGTATTAAGGGCATTGGGGTCCATGGTGGCCAAGATCAATCTCTCACTCTTGGCACACTTTCACATGCAAATTCTTCAGTGGACCCTGTCAGTAGATCTTCCGTTGACTTACACTGTCCGAATCTCTCAAGTGTGCAGGGACACCCTTTTGTGGTGGATTCATTCCTCAGACCTTGTCCTGGGTCATCCCTTTCTTCCACTTTTCCCCAAGGCCATGGTGACTACGGACGCCTTCCAGATAGGGTGAGGGGGCACTGCTTAGGAAGGCAGTTGAAGGTACGTCGTCCCCCTACGAGACCAGAGTGCACATCAGCATCCTGGAGATGAGGGCGGCTAGTGCTGCAGGCTATCCAGACGGACAATATGTCAGTGGTCTGGTACATCAACAAGCAGGGGGGAAACAGATCTTATCCTCTATGTCATGAGAGCATGAGAGTATGGGAGTGGGTGATCTCCACCGGCAATTTTCTGGTGGCAACGTACATCCTGGGGAGGTCCAACATTCTAGCGGACAGGCTCAGCAGATCTATTCTGATACCTTATGAGTGGTCTCTGAATCTTTCAGAAGTGGAACAGATCTTTCACAGGTGGAGTCCACCTTGTTGCGATCTCTTCGCTTCTACTTCCAACGCGAAATGCAATCAGTTCTTTACTCTGAACCTCCCTCTGGGGAAAGCCCTCAGAGATGTTCTGATTCATGCTTGGCCCCCCGGTCTTCTGTATGCTTATCCTCCTCTTCCCTTAATACTAAAATTCCTTCAGAAAGCTCGCAGGCTGGGAAGCCTAGTAATCCTTATTGCCCCATTCTGGCTTCGCCAAGTATGGTTTCCTCTCTGTGGTCTCATCTGGTGGCTCCACCATGGACGTTGGATCTGGTTCTGGATCTCATCTCTCATCCCTCAGGGATTTCCCATCCAGACCTGGACAGTCTAAAGCTCACTGCTTGGCTGCTCCAGTTCCCATGATAGTCAGGACTTCCAGCTTATCCCCTCCTGTCAGAAGAATTTTGGTGGTGGCCCATAAGTATTCTACCAGAAAGGTATACTCCAACAAATGGAGACATTTTTTGATCTGGGCTTCACAGCGTGCACTAGATGCTTTCACTGCCCATTTCCGTGGTGCTGGAATTTTTGACTGGAATTTTTCAACAAGGTGCCAGTTTTTCCACGGTCAGAGTTCAACTCACTGCAATTTCTAATTATCATGTGGGGGATATTATGGTTTCCTTAGCATCTTCTAAACTTTGCAAGGCCTTTCTCAAAGGCCCCTTTCTCCTTCGACCCCCGGTGTAGGACC
>NC_056725.1:1732929042-1732956542 GCF_019279795.1 Protopterus annectens
GGCTCACTCCGCTCCCCTACCCTGCTCACAGTTCTCACCCGCCCCCACTGCTCCTACATTTAAGCACCCTGACCATTCCCCCATCCGTACAACTAACCACATGATAGACCTCTTAAAGGTATCCAACCAGACACCTTAACAAAGTACTTATTCAGCACTCTTCCTATACAATAACCTGTATATAACACTCCAGTATGGCATCTACCTCACCACTGCTTAAGTTCCTACTATTATTCTCACTTCTAACTATCCTAACCATACCTTATCTTTTCACACTCTATGAACACCTTAACTGCCTAGGATTTCAATACCCCATAAGACAAACCTCCACTTGTAGTCTCTCATAGCCATAAAAACATACCCAGCACATCAAGCTACCTACCAGCTAAATATCATAGAGTGACTCACATTAAATGTCATAACTCAAGAGATAGGAAACTCCAGAACCTAATATTTAAACTTCTAATATCTGTATTGAGACTACAAGTTCACTCCTTAGTAGATGGTGATATAGAGCCTCACATTACAACCCCTGCTAACTTACAATTGCTTACTAGACCTTCTAATTCACTCCTAATAGCCCATCTTAATATTCAGAGCATAAACAAGGTTGCCCACCTACATGCTCTCATGGATGTACATTCATTTGATATCCTGTGTCTCACTGAAACATGGCTCAAGGTAAAAACATCAGACAGTGAGGTAATACCACCTGGATGTAATATCTTGAGACTAGACTGTAAAGCTAAAAAGGGTGGGGGAGTAGCTATTGTATATAAATCTGGTTTACAGGTGACCTCCATGGACTCTAATCCACCCCTAGCCAGTAATGCAGAAATCTTTTTTTCCAATATTCAGCTTAATAAATGTAAATCTATCTATATCATCTGCATTTATCTTCCCCCAGGCAATAACACTGACATCCTAGAGGATATCCTTAGTTGGCGTTCCACAAACTACCCACAAGAAACCATAGTACTCGGTGACTTTAATATCAGTTGGAAGAGTTGTACCATAGAACAGCCTTCTACCCATATAAACCTTTACGTTTTTTCTCAAACCATTACATCCTCCACAAGGACCAATAAAGTTAATAACAAGGAAAGCACCCTTGATTGGATCCTCATAAATAGTCATCACCAAAATTACATAGTAGGAACCCTCCCCGAAGACATAAGTGACCATTCTCTTACCTTCTTGATTAGAAATGAGTGACATTCCAAACCCAACCACATATAGAACAATAAGATCCAACAAAGATTTCAACCCTGACACCTTTCAAAAAGAACTTAAAGCATGTGATTGGTCTCCCCTGAAACAACTACCATTAGAAGAAGCAGTTGTATACTTCAATTCTAAATTCTTAACTATTCTTGACCACCATGCACCAACTCGTACAATTAGAACTAGGCTTAAACCAGCCCCATGGCTTTCTAAAGCTACTAAACAAAAAATCCTCCTTAGAAACAAAGTCTGGGCAAACTCTTGCACTACTAAAAGCCCTGCTGATCAATTAAAGCTTAGACAGCTAAGATACGAAATGAAAAAAAGCCATACAGTTGGACAAAAGTAATTTTTGCTTTCAGCTCCAACAAACCCACCAAAACAAACCACAGAAATTCTGGTCAGCCATCAATAAACTTCTACACCCAGGTCGATCACTCACACCCACCCCTTCAGGTTCTGATCACAGTAGTCCCAAGCAAATAGCCAATACCTTCAACACTTTCTTCATAGAGACCATTCAATCTCTTACCAATCAGCTATCCCCTGACACCTCATCTTCCACCACCTCCAACTCTAATACACCTCAATCATTTGACTTTCAACCTGTTCCCACATCCCTTATCTGTACCCTCATTCAAAAACTTAAACCTGCCACCCTCTAGGCAGACCTACTACCTGCAGAATACTTGCAAAAAGCTGCAAAAGCCATAGCCTACCCCATATCCATCCTGATTAATAGAACCATTACTGAAGGAAACATCCCATCAATCTGGAAAATTTCACATATTATCCCCCTGCATAAAGATGGTAACGCCAACGAATTATCAAACTATAGACCTATAGCCATATTATCTCCATTGGCAAAAATCATGGAGAAATGCATTCACAAACAACTGTTAAACTTCCTATTAGAAAACAACTTATTAGCTAACTGCCAACATGGTTTTAGACCATTTCATAGCACCACCTCTGCTCTTTTATCCTTCTCTGATCACATTAATAAACATCGGAATAATGAGCTTCTATCCTCTGCCCTCTTTATTGATTTGTCAAAAGCATTCGACATGGTAAACCACCAACTACTCATTAACATACTCAAAAACCTGTCACTAGACACAGTGGCTATACAATGGTTCCAGTCCTACCTAAACAACAGGCAACAGGCAGTATTATGGGAGAATAACTTGTCTTCTAACTTACCAATTACCCTCGGTGTCCCTCAAGGCTCCATACTAGGTCCACTCTTATTTTCTATATTTATAAATTACCTACATTAATACCTCAAGCTACCTGTATCCAATATGCAGATTATTCAACATTAATATGCTCAGTCACCTCTCCATCAGATCTACAGACACTAACCCAAAATGTGTTTAGTACAGTTGAGAAATGGCTTCTACACCAATGTCTTATCTTAAACCCAAAAAAAAAACAAAACTACTATTATTTACTCCCACCGTAGAGCCTCCCCACTTAATTTTACTGTTACATCAAGTAATGGTACTATCATCTCTCCTGATCCTACTACAAAACTACTTGGGGTACTAATAGATAACAACCTTACCTTTGATTCCCATATAAATAGTACCATAAAAACAGTCAACAAAAAACTAGGTTCCCTCTATAAGATCAAACCCTTTCTGACCCCACTAGCTAGGTCCACTATTGCCCGTAATAACTTAATCTCTACCCTACTTTATGCCTCCCATATATATACTAAACTATGTAAAAGCAGCTTGAACAAGCTGGCCGTCTCCTACAATAATATTGCCAGATTTGCAACTGGGTCTACCTACAGAACCCATCATTGTCACAATCTTAAACAGCTAGGATGGTTAGAGCTGCCAAATCTTCTAATATTTAACCAACTAACAGTTGCCCACAAGATCCTGTATCAACCTACTAACACACCAATACTTACAAATCTTATCACCCCCTATAGCAACCTAAAGACCCTACGCTCATGTAATAAACAACTTGTGCAAATAGGTAAAACTAACAATTTGGCTGGTGACTCTGTTCTCTAATACTATTGGCAAAACCTGGGACTCCCTCCCCAGTGACCTAACCTCCCTTACTTTAATCACCCTGTTTAAAAGCAAACTGAAACCATACCTTAAATCACAATGGTTATGCCCATACCTCCCAACCATACCGAATTCCTCGGTTTTTACCAAGTTTTGGGGTCCATATTAAGGGGTGTCACGATTCCCGAGTGGCACCCCTTCATTTCTGATTTTCCTTTAGTTTTTCAAATTTTTGCACTGTCGGCGATGATGTCATCATGTGCGCGATGACGCCAGGGCTACCAGCCAGTCGGAATTGAGCTGAAGGAGTCCTTTCCGGCTGGCCGCAAATGCAAGCGGGATCAGGAACAGCTTAGCTTTGAGTATTATTACAGCGAAAAAGTATTCAAACAGACAAAAAACCATAAGCGGAAAGTAAGCAACAAAATGCCAGTAGCAGGTTAACGTATTTTAATAGCAACGTTTTCGCTACTGTTAGACAGTCTGAGGAAGCTACTGTCTAACAGTAGCGAAAACGCTAAGTTTAAAAACTACTAACCTGCTACTGGCGCTTTTTTTAATTTTAGCTTTGAGTATTATGGTTTATATGCGAGCGAGAAAGCCAGGAACAGAATATGCTTATGCAAGCACAAGCAGGAACAAGGGACAGTGCAGCGTTATGAATTATGTCTGGTCTGCGAGCGGGAAGAATGAAGAACTTATTTATGCGGGCAGGGGAACGACTGGCTGGCTTTTTGAAGTAAGGTACTTAAACTGCTGTGTGTGTGTGTGTGTGTGTGTGTGTGTGTGTGTGTGTGTGTGTGTGTGTGTGTGTGTGTGTGTGTGTGTGTGGGGGGGGGGTTTATTTCTAGTATAATTTAAATTGTCAACATCTCCTATGAAATAAGTCCTGTAGGATGCGTATTTAATAATGGAACTAATTATTTAATGTGGCAGCATGCAGTAAGAATGTGATTAGAGGATCAAATGTGCAAGAATGAAAAGGCATCTTCCAAGCTATACAACTAAAACCAGTACTTTGTGTTACTGGCATCAGAACTGCTTTTAACTGGGAAAAAAATATCGCCCTCTTGCAGAGAATTGGTACATGTAGCTCCAGATGAAGTTTCCAGTTTTAGATTTATTTAATATTATGGTGTCATTATTTAAATGTAACACAATGCATATGTCCACACAGTTAATTGTGTAGTCTTAATTTGAGCATTACCTATTTTACAGTAAATACATTAAAGATCTATATGCCAGCATGGAGAATGAACCCATACCTTTTCAAAATGCTGAACATTTATGAAACAAAATAAATAAAAAAAATGTTACAGAGAAACTAGTGCTTCAGTATCATTTCTACCCGTTCATTTTCCTTCATTGTGCTCTGATCATCAGCTTTGTGAAAATCTCAGGAACTTCAAAAAATGTTGTCTTTTCAAAAATGATTACTACATTGTTATGATTTTCTACAGACTCATTTATTTCATTGTAGCTGAGAAAATTGTTTCAAGCAGAATGCAACTTCTTCTCTTTTAGGACAGATAGGTGGACAGGCTGCAGCTGTATTTGTAGTATGTCATTGTTGGGACAAGTTGAGGTAGAAAACACCTAGTCTACTAGCAGGTTTTATTCAGGCCATGACATCACTTACTAAGCTGATACTGGACTGACAACTGAATTTGTATTCCCCAGATTTTGTGTGCTAAGAGTTGAGAGCTGTAGTGAGAACTAAATTTGTATTTCACCATTATTGGCTTTGTTTGTAGAGTTTTTTTGTGCTAAGAGGTTAACAGTTGTGGCGAGAAGAGAAATGAATTCACTAAATGATAGCCAATAAGTTACAGTCTTCCCATTTTTCAAGGAGCTGCTGATTTAGCATAGTGGTATGTTGTTTTGACTTTAGTGCATAGGGTCCTGAGTTCAAAACTTGCTAGTGAAATGCATGGTGGTAACACAACTTTTTATTCAAGCAACTTTACAAAATTATACAAGCAATGTTTAAAATGTGTCCCTGGTAAGTCCCTAGCCACCACTACTTGTGAGCTTTGCCCAGATTTTTTGTGCTAAGAGTTGAGAGCTATGGTGAGAAGTGAAAAATGAAGTCACTAAATGATAGCCATTAAGTTTCAGTCTAACTATTTTTCAGGAAGCTGCTGATTTGGTATAATGGTATGTTGATCTGACTGTAGTGTGTAGGCTCCTAGGTTCAACATTTGCCACTGCAAATACAGCGTGGTGACACAGCATTTTATTCTAGCAACTTTACAAAATTATACAAGCAATGTTTAAAATGTGTACCTGGTTGTTGACCTTTTGTCCACCCCCCCCCCCCAAAAAATGAAATTGAAAATAAGTGTAAGACACTGTGCAAGATGCCTATGGCTTACACTACTGTCATTCTATTTAATGTGGGTGTGGAAGTAGACTTTTATGATGGAAATTTTCTGAATTGGGCGGTTGTCATTATTGGTTCATGTATTTTGTTTCATTTTCTACTGTACAGCCTACTGGAAAAATGTTCAAACAATACATTTAAAATGCACTCTGTCTAACAATTGTGTTGCGTTATACAAGGAATATAATTTAATAAAGTCAGGAAGGTGTATCAAAGAAAAGAACACACGTATGTTTCTTGTTTTGTGTGCAAGGGGCCAATGATTTGAAAACAGCCCAAAGGTAATCTTTATCCACCAGTGGCCGGCCAGATGCATTTTCTTTGGATGTGGTGTGGGTTTCAATGCTGTTTCAATGAATGTGAATTTCAAGGGCAGAGAAGTCTTAATGCCAAGACTATTTTCATTGCGAGACAGTATTGTTTTGTTCAGCAGATGTCTGTTAGTGTTTCTGCATTGTTGTGCTGCAAAATGTAAAAATAAAATCCAAATAATCATTGTAGAAGTAAAGCAGTATGCACACATTAGTGTTTATGGTAAATGGGGCGAAATAGCCAGGTAATGGGACATTGGGATGGCTGCAGGGGGACTCTGGTGCCATGTTTTGGTTGTCTGTTCTTCAGTTTGTGTTTGAAAGTTGGTATCCCACAATTCCATTGGAGTGGGTGGGGTTACGTAATTATGTATGCAAATTATATGTTAATAAGCATACAGATTTGTACCTATTTTTCATGGGACTTGTCCAGATTTTTGACGATTCCAGGTTGAGAGGTATGATCGTGGCTAGATTTTGCTGTTTGGTTACATATAAAATCAACAATTTAAAGTGAGGTTAGGAAGGTAAGAAGGTTAGCCTGGAGTAAAGGGAGAGGAGAGCTTGAGAGGAATGGGTGGAAGAGTACAGTTGCATTTCCTGCTTAGATAGAGGTAAGAATGAAGTTGAGTTTTGAAGTTATTAACGTTGTCACAGGTCCTCAGTGTGGAGGGCAGAGCATTCCATTTTTTAGCTAGGGAATAAGATAGCAGAAGCTGCTCAGCAGGGCGCTTGGGTTTATGGACAGTGATCAAGTTTTGGTGAGTAGATCTAAGAGGTCTGAGGGGGTTATAAGGTTGCAGAATATTGGATAGTGCAGGGCAGTTAGTAGGTTGGAACAATAATTTGTGGGCTGTGGTGATTTGGTGAAGGTCAAGTAGATTGGGGAGTTCAAGCCAGTTTAGTGAGTGCAGGGAGGTGTAGGGATGAGTGGAGGATTTGGCGTTCGTGGCGAATCTGGCTATTTTATTATAACATACTTCCAATTTGGAGGTGAGTGTGGAAGATAAATTAGTGAGCAGAGGAGCGCCATACAGTAGAGAGGGAAGTAGATAGGTTGTAGTGAGAGTTAGTCTGGTGGAAGGAGAGAGGAAGTCATTGTTTCTGTAAAGCATACCTAGTTTTATGTAGGTTTTCTTGATATTTAGCTGGATGTGATTGTTAAATTTTAGGTGTTCATCAATGGTTACACCAAGAAGTTTGGCGGAGGGTACGACCTCGATAATGGAGTTGTTAAGGCTGGTGATTTAGAGTAAGTTTTTGTTAATAGGGAAGGATTTTGAGGGAAAGAATAGAAGGATCTTAGTTTTGTTGGCATTTAGTGAGAGGTGATTTTGGAGCATCCAATTTTCGGTGGTAGAGAAGGCAGTTTGAGTTAGAAGTTGGAGATCTTTTAGGTTAGAGGCATAACAGATCAAAGTGGAATCATCAGTGTATTACACAATTTTGGTATTAGGTATGGCTTTGTGGAAGTTATTGAATAGCAATGGGCATAGAATTGAACCTTGGGGTACTCCAGTGGGGATAGGGAGGAAAGTGGAGGTGGCCTGGCCCCATTTTACAGCTTGGGATCTATCAGAAAGGTAGCTGGAGAACCAGGAAAGAGTTTTATGGGAGAGGTTGAGGTTAGACAGATGATTTAATAGGTGACTATGGGAGATGGTATTGTAGGCTTTAGATAAGTCTAGCAGAACAGAGGATACCATATAACCACAGTCACAAGCTAAATTGACAGAATGTAAGAAGGAGAGAAGGGCGGAGTTGGTACTGTGTCCCGGACAGAAGTTGTGAATTACCTGTCACATTGCTGAGCGTTTCCCCTGAAGTTACAAACATAAAACAGCCTTATGGTTATCTTTCAACTAGGAAACTATCTTTACCTCATAATTTGCTCTGGCAGATTTGACCAGCTCTCTAATTTGTTTGTTTAGACTTGTGTGTGTCTTTTTGCACTGTTTTGTCTGTTCCTTCTTGGCTTTGGAGAAGATTTTTTTTTTCCTTTTGTTGAGCAGCCTATTTATGCTAGGGGTCCACCAGGATGGTTTATTTTTTCCAGTAATCATAGCTTTGACTCAGACAGTTATGAATGTGGTTGTACAGTGATTTTGTGTGCAGCTCAGAATAGGCCTCCGTGTCATCCAGGTTTGGAGCTTAGTTTGTCACTTAGATTGTGGTTATTGGCCTTAGCAAAGTTCTTAACAGGTTTGACTGACGTTCAAGGTTAGTTTTAATACTAAAGGAGATCATTTGTGGTCAGATCTTACCAGAGAGAAGTTAATGTACTGGAGGGAGCAATATTCCCCCATGTTTGTGAGTACTAGAGCTAGGATATGTGTACCTCTAGCTGGGGGGCTAACTAGTTGCTCCAGTGTGTTTGTGTTGACAAAGTCCAAAATCCTCTGAGCAAATGAAATATGGGTCATATAAGTCTCCCAGTTTATTGAGGGGTAGTTGAAGTCACCCATAAGTATGGTGCTAGGCTGAATGTTAAGGGATCCCAGTAGGTTGAGGCAGGAAAAACAAAAAGCAGCAGGAACAGCAGCAGTGTACACCAAAGAAAATGTAGATCAAAAACACCAAAAATCAGGAGAAAAACAGTTTTAAGTTAAGAAAATAAAGTTTTTACTTAGATGCATTTTTTTACTGCAAACAGTAGTCTATGAAACTAAATTAATTGATGGTTACTTCAATTGAATAATTGTTTTATGAGTTGAACAGCTTGTTATACAATTAATTGTTCACTTGCTGACAGTATTTTAAGTGTCTTCTTTAATAGACCGTAACTTGACAAAAATGATTTGAATTAAGTGCTTTTATCCACACTAAAGTCCACTTTAGTGTGGATGAAAGCGCTTAATTCAAATAATTTTTGTCAACTTTCAGTCTATTAAAGAAGAGATTTTTACTTCTGGCTCTGGTTTTCATTACATTGTGCATCCACTACGAACTTGGGTTCAGCTTTTCTTTTTGGAATTTCTGTTGTCGGCAGCTGGTACCATGGTTTTACAGTATTTTAAGTGTGCTTTTGTAGTAGTGAGTTGTATTTCTGATGGTCACCTTTGACGAATAGCGAATTAAATCATTTTATGCTAAAAGACCTGGTTTTCTCCTGATTTTTGGTGTTTTTGATTTAGGTTTAGGTAAGAGGTGTGGTTTTCCATACACACATTAGGGGATCTGTAGCTAGTAAGGATATGATTAGTTGGATATGGTGCAGCTCAAGCGAATCATGCTGCTGAACCAATCTAGCACTGTGCTTGTCCTTTATGAACACTGAGACACCTCCTTCCTTTGCTTTATCCTGAGCTGAGGGGGATCGAAATGTATGACGTGTATGAAAGGCATTGTAGCCTTTGATAGCCGGGGTGCTCTCTGTGGTTCTGAACCACCTTTCTGTGACTGCACATACGTGTGCATTTTCCAGGGTCAGGAGTGCTTCCAGGGAGTTCAGTTTTTTATTTAAACTCCTAGCTTTGAGCAGCAGCAGTGCCTTTAGGTAGTCATATTTGGTATATGCTTTCATCCCCTGCACCAGTGCTTGTCAGCTGTGTGTCCCTTTTCATGTCCATATTTCAGGAATAAAGACGTTTTGCAATAGCTCCTGCAACATGAACCTAATTCACTGGCTGCATTCGGATAAACTCATTACACCTTTCATATAGCTGCTTGCCCAGTGCCCATTACTTTTTAATTCCAGACATATTTTTTGCTGGTCCCATACCATAATCCTGGAGGTCTGTCAATCAACTCAGTGAAACAGTACAACTGCAGCCCACCTCATCCATCACACTTCTCACACTCAGTCACCTGTTACCTAACTGGTTATGAGCCAGACTTTCACCAACCAGCTTGTTACACTTTTTTTTCCCCAAATTTTTGGGATATCGGAATTACACTTCATGATGTTTAAAAAAATCAGTGAAGTGTAACTCTCTGTAGAGTAACTCCACCAAAAGAAGGTAACCCAACATAATCTATGCAGGTTCCTGATTTCTCAGTTTTCTGATCTGTAACCGGTGTTTGCATGTTTTGGGAGGCACACTGTGACTTATTTTTAATTAAAGTTAGACTGCTCACTGCAGCCATAACCTACACACATTTCAAGGGTAAAATGCATACAAATATGGAAACACGGCATCCCCATTTATGCAGTGTTACAGTGGCATGGATCAGTGCCCCCCTCCCCATTAAGTTTGTTCTACAAACCAATTACTTCATTTGTTTCTGTAGCCCCCCCACTGTTTCTAGTCTGAATGCTGCCACTGGCAGTTTGTGTCAGTGCACTTCAAAATCTGAAGAATACTGAACTTTGTCTGCAAATGCCTAAAATATACATGAAAATGCTACATGACATATTTTACACAGATATAGTAGAATGAAGCAGTATGACAAACAGGATCACTGCTCAAGCAGTGTTTCCAGAAACTACTCAAATCCTGGAACTATAAGGAAACAGTACTGGATCTTTGTCTCTCCAAGAGATGACAATATTACAGTTAGGGAAAGCAATGCGGGGTAATTTTGGGTGGGTGGGGGGGTGCATTAATTTGGGCACTACTGTCTGTCTTTGTCTATCAGAGACACAGGAGCCAGACCTGGGGTGAATTTCCAATTTCCCATCCATTGGTAAAGGTTATGCTTAAATAGAGTTAGGGATAGACTCTGCTTCAAATGGATGGGGAGCCTGTTCCAGAGCATGGGAATCATCTGAGATGCATATCTGTCTCACCAACATGTCTTATTTATGTCACAAGCAAAATTTAAATGCTTGGATCTAGTGGTTCTGATGCTGTGTATTTTGCAGATGTTCAAAAGGTCCACCAGAGCTAGATCCAAGAATGCCTTGTATGCTAGATATAGATTGCCTCTCAGTAACCTGTAGGACATACAGTATAGAGAGAGGGCTTTAAGGTGATCCATAAATGTCAATGTGTTTATATCCTGGATTCTTCTGGTAAGGAACCTTTGTAGGCATTCCAGCTGTTGCATATGTTTGGTCAGGTACATGTTGAAGGGGGCATTATACTCAATGATGTGTCTGATAAGGGCCTAATAAAGGGGCACTATGACTTTTTGGACCTAGATTCCATGCCCTTATTTATAGGCTGTGTAACTCAGAATGACTTTCTTACTACCTATGCCACATGTTGGTCAAAGGCCAGACTACTGTCTGCATATGTTTCCAGATCCCTGATTAACGGGTCAATTCTTAGGGGTATCTTATCAATGAAGTAATTAGCCTGGATGGAAGTTTTCCCAAAAGGCACTACAATGTACTTCTTGGCATTAAGTTTTAGTCTGTCAGTTTGCCATGAGTCATTTCTCTGTGTTAGACCCTCTTTTAAGATGTTTGTGTCAGCGGGGGCAGTGTTTGTTAGCTCCCAATTTGCAGTCACCTGTGAACTTGGTCAACCAAAGGGCCTTGACGAGCCTCAGCTGAGAGCCTCCAGTGACTCATCAAGGAACAGCTTTTCTCTTTTAAGTCTTACGTAATAAAGGGCTCAAAAGGAAATGGTTTGCCAAATTTTCAGCTGCCTAATGCTCATATTTCGACCCACAGTCCAGATCGAATAGATTCCTCCTTTCTCCCTCCTCTTTCTCTCACTGTCTGTTTGCACACGTCTGCCATGTTTTCTGCAATAATCTGTTCCTTCTAACACCTCAAAAAGGATTTCATTCAATACTAAAAGACAAATCACTCCCATAGCTAACTCTGGAAAGTGATTCAACACAACATTAACTCCACAGAAGTTAACGATAAACACAAAGTACAGTTGTGTACACTTACCGTAAATGTAGATGTTCGAGTGTATTCACTGTTGCAGTCATTACATTTGGGTTATCTGCTTGCAGGTAGCCCTCAGTCGGCCTGATTAACAAAGTCTTGGGTCCTGTGTCGGTTGATTCCCTTCTTCCATGATGTCAGGTCGTCAGGTCAGGTCGTCAGGGGTATAAAACATGCAGCCAACGCCATTACATTAGTTTTTCTTGCCCCAGATGTCAGGTGCCCCCTAATGGGGAGCAATTAAATATAAAAGTACAATGATATACCTCCAACAAAAAAGCAAATACACCAAAAAGGCTCTTAAGCATAGTAAAGGAAAGTAGAGGTATAGCCAAAAGAAGTTAGGGGGCTGGAAGGAGGGTAACCAGGACTGCAACAGTGAATACACTCGAACATCTACATTTATGGTAAGTGTACACAACTGTACTATGTTCTTCATGTTTCACTGTTACAGTCATTACATTTGGGTAGATTCCCAAAGCTATGGTTGGGAGGAGGAATTTAGATAGCATTAGGACCAGCTATAAGGCCCTGCAAGACTGCAGTGGCAAAGCCAGCTCTGGATTTAGAGAAAATTGGCAAATGATAATGCTTGGTGAAAGTATGTACAGACCTCCAGGTAGCAGCTTCTAGGATGTTCCTGGTAGTGATGCCTCTGAGAAAGGCTGTAAATGTAGATGCAGCCCTGGTGGAGTGAGGTCTGATCCCCTGGGGGATAGGTTTTCCATGGTGCTTATAGCAGAAATAAATGCAATGGCATATCCATTTAGAAATGGTTTTCTTTGAAATAGCCTTCCCCTCTGCCCCTGCAGCAAATGCTACCAGCAGTTGTTCAGATTTCCTTTGAGGTTTAGTCTTGTCCAAGTAGAATCTAAGTTGTCTGTGCACATCTAAGGAGTGCAGTATCCGTTCCCCTTTGTTCTGTGGATTGGGAAAGAAGGTTGGCAAATGAATGGACTGATTAAGAGCCACACTGGATATCACCTTGGGCATGAAGGATGGATTGGTTCTGAGGGACATCCTGTCCACATGAAAGATGATGAAAGGCTCCACTGCCATAAGGGCCTGTAATTCAGATACCCTTTGAGCTGAAGTGATTGCTAAAAGGAAAGCTGTTTTCCAAGAAAGAAATTTTAAGTCTTCAGTAGCAGCTGGCTCAAAAGGAGGTAGAGTGAGTTTCTCCAAAACAAAGTTAAGGTCCCAGGCTGGGGTTGGAGCTCTCCTGGGTGGTCTCAAATTTTTGGCCCCTCTGAGGAACTGCTTGAGCAGTGGATGAGAGAAGAGGGGAGGTTCTGTGTTATAATGAGCTGAAATGGCTGAGGTGTGGATTTTAATGGAGGAAAAAGACAAGCCCTTGTGAAGCATCTCAGTAAGTATTGTAAAATCTGAGGTAAATTGGGCGCTGCTGTGCTCATCCCTTGAGACTGGTTCCAGGCACAGAATCTTTTCCATTTTTCAGCATAAGATTTTCTAGTACTAGGCCTCCTTGCCTCTAAAATGATATCCATCACAGGTTTAATGAGGAATGGTAAAGGAGAGATTATGTAATTAAGAAGCTGAAGGGTGCAGAATCTGGCTCTCCTGCTGAGACAACAGGGAAGGAGTCTGAGGCAGGTGCCATGGGGATAACCGTGACACACTGCGCAGGAGGGGGTACCAGTGTTGGCGCGGCCAGTCTGGAGCAATCAAAATCATCCTTGGTTTGTCCTGTTTGATTTTTAGTAGTACTTTGGAGAGCAAAGGCAGAGGGGGAAAGGCATAGACTGATAGGTTTTTCCAGCTGAAGGACAGAGCATCCACTTTCCAGGCTTGTTTGTGGGGAGTCCTTGTGCAAAACTTGTCCAATTGGTAGTTCAGGGGAGAGGCAAACAGGTTTATATCTGGGCTCCCCCATTTGCTTGTCAACATGTTGAAAATCATTGCTTCCACTTTCCACTTGTGTGGGTCCATGAGGTTTCTGCTTAGTCCGTCTGCCAGTGTATTTAATTTTCCTGGCAGGAATTGAACTAGTAGGTGCACTTGGTAGTTCAAGGCTGTGTTCCACAATGCCATGGCTAGTCTGCAGAGAGGATAAGAATATGTACCCCACTGCTTGTTTATGTACCACATAACAGTGGTGTTGTCCATTTTTACCATAAGTTGTCCTGGAAGAATGTGGTCCTTGAAGGCTGTCAGAGCATTCTGTATAGCTAACATTTCTTTTTGATTGATATGCAGGTGCATTTGACTTGGGTTCCATTTGCCCTGAATGCACTTCCCTGCCAGGTGAGCCCCCCATGCATAGTCTGATACGTATGTTAGGGTGTGGGCGGCAGGGTGTAGTGTGAAAGGTAGTCCCTTGCTTTGGTGGCAGGCCTCTGCCCACCCAAGGAATTCTAGGCATAGGCAAGGTATGATAGGAATCATTGCTTCTAGATCCTGAGAATGTTGACACCATAGGCTTTTTAGATACCACTGTAGTTTCCTCATATGCAGTCTTGCATATGGAATTAGAAGAATGCAGGAGGCCATGAACCCCAAAGCTTGCAGTATTTGTCTTGCAGATAGCAGGGTTTTTGTGGCCACTTGTTTGAAGTAGGTTGTCAAATGAATTTGTTTCTCTGGCGTGAGTGAGGTAAGCTATCTGGAAATTTGTATTCAAGCTTGCTCCCAGGAATACAATTTGTTGACAGGGTACCAGGTGTGATTTCTTTTTGTTTATGGTGTACCCCAGACAAGTTAGAACCCTTTGTACAAAGGCCAGATGATTCAAAAGTATGTCCTGGCTTTCTGCCTGAATTAGACAATTGTCCAGGTAAGGGTATATTTGAATATTTCTTTGCCTGCAAAAATGCAATAACTGGAGCTAGGCACTTTGTGAATACCCTGGGTGCAGTAGATAAGCCAAAGGGCAGTGCAGAGAACTGATAGTGCATGTAGCCTGCATTGAACCGTAGGTATCTTCTGCAAAATTCCCTGATTGGGATGTGCAGGTATACTTCTTTTAAATCTAGTGTTGCCAACCAGGCATCTTTGCCTAGCATAAGAAGTAATTGGTGGAGTCAGCATCTTGAATTCTGTAATCTCCAAAAAGGTGTTTAGAGTAGACAGGTCCAGGATAGGACGCCATGAATTGTCTTTTCTGGGTACCAGGAAAAGTCTCGAGTAGAAACCTTGTCCCTTTTCCTCTTCTGGTACCAGTTGAATAGCCCCTATGCTTAAGAGAGAAAGTACTTATTTTTGGGCCTCTGCTCACTGATTTGGGGGTAGGTCCGGCCACCCGCTTGGTGTTGGCAACGTGTGGAAGTGAAATCTGTATCCCTGGGACACTATATCTAAAACCCATTTGTCCTGGGTAATGAGTTCCCAGTACTTTGCATGAAGAGCAATCTTTCCCCGCAAAGGGGCAGTCAGTTGATAAGTGTTTAGAAATTTTAAAAGGAAGTAATTGAAACAGTTTACCATAGGGGGGGGGGAGTCTTATTACTCCTAGATTTGGAAATGGAGGCCCCCCACTGCTTAGGCCTGTTTGTCCCCTGGGACTGAAACATGGGATTTTTGCTGTGTCTGGGTTTGGCTTGAGAAGACCTGGAAGGGGATGGAAAGGACCAATTCTTAGAGGGCCAGTGCCTACTAAATCTAGGAGGCTGAACTTGTAAGAACTCTTTAACAGTTTGCAAAGATTTAGCTTTATCTTCCATCTTTTTAAGAACTTCCTCAGCCTTGTTGCCAAACAGGCTGTCCTGATTTAAGGGAGCATCCAACAATTTAGCTTTAACATGATCAGGCAAAGATTGCTCCTTTAGCCAAGCATGCCTTCTGAGCACAGACCCAGTAACAGCAGCCCAGCAAGAGGCATCTAATGAATCAAAACCACATTGCAAAGTATGTTTTCCAACTTGTTCAGCAGAAAGCATTAAATCCTGTAATTCTTTATTTTACACCCAGTCAGGAATAACATCATTTTCTGTTTAAGCAGTCCAATAACATGTTGCTGATACTTTAACATATGAAACTGGCAGTTTAAAGCACTAATGGCCAAGGTTGCAGAACTGTAAAGCTTCCTACCCCATCTATCCAGCGCCCTGGAGTCTCTATCAGAAGGGGTAGGATTTTTCACAGTAGAAGCCTTAATGCCCTTGGGCCTCTGTGAAATAGTCTCTGGATCCGCAATAGGATTTTTAAAAAGGAACTTGTGTGACTCCGGGACCCTGTAGTATCTGTCAGAATTTCTGGCAGCAGGAGGCAAGGAATCAGGGGCCAAACTAGATTCCAAAAAAGCGTTATCAACAATGTCTAGTACAGGAGGAATAGCTAAAGGCCTATGCTGAGGCAGGAGTAAGAAATCCCTAAGCCTATTTTTTGAATCAGAAAAATCCTGGCTTTCCCAGTGGAAATGCTGCCTTAGAGTATGTAAGATTCCCCAAAAGAAAAATCCTCTGGAGGGGAGGCAGAGAGAATGGAGTCCTCTGCATCAGAATCCTCATAAGTAGATAAGGGCAAATCCAGATCATCAGAAGAATCATAAAAAACAGAATCCTGGTCAGAAGATTCATAAACAACTTCAGTCCTAGGCCTCTTAAAAAGGCGGGGTTGGCTACCCCTGATTAGAGTTATTAGATCTTCAGCCATTCTTATAATTTGTTTTTAGGCATAGAGGCCTGAGCATGTGGCCTGGGCGTCGGTTTTTTAGGTGTGGTTCGAGATTTAGGCCTAAGTGAAGAAGGAGGCATCAGTTTAATATGCAAGTCCATAGGCCTAAATACACCCTCAGAAGCCAGTGCCTGCACAGTGGCTCCGGACCCATCCAAGGAAGAGACATCTGCGGGTTCCTTAGTTGAAGCATCTCGCGGCATATTGGACTCCAAATGGGTCTCAGTAGAGGCCTGGGAATCAGAAGTAGCGGGTATCAGGAGCTGCGAAAGAGCCTCACTGAGTACCGGCAAACTGGTGACTGGCTTATGAGAAGCATCTTTGGCAGTTTTGGACCTCAGCACCCTGTCTCTGTCTTTATCTTTGCATTTTTTTTGGAATCACAGTAGTCAGATGGCTAAACGATAACATTTCTGGATAATTAAACCTTGAACTGAAATATTTAGAGGCGAAAATATACTGATGACGGATAGTGCGCTGATTAAATAAAGCAGAAAACTGACAGCAAGGTACATCATGGTCAGGGCCTAGGCAAGGAATACAGTATGAATGAAAATCTTTATGAGGTATTTACTTTCCACAAGTTATGCAATTATTAACTTTTACTGACATCGGTAAGGAGCAAGAAAAAGTTTCCCCAATGGGGTACTAGCTTTAGTTGAAGACTTCGGTTCTAAAACTCGAAAATGAAAATTTCCGGAGTCGGCCGATCGGCACTTGCGAACTGCTTCTGCCTTGGGCACCACACGGCAAGAAAGACTGATGTAATGGCGTTGGCTGCATGTTTTATACCCCTGATGACCTGACATCATGGAAGAAGGGATAGCAACCAATGCAGGACCCAAGACTTTGTTAATAAGGCCGACTGAGGGCTACCTGCAAGCAGATAACCCAAATGTAATGATTGCAACAATGAAACACGAAGAACATCGGAATATAGCCACAGTGTGAAAAAACATCAAGCTGAAAATATGCTGAGGCAAAAAAAATTCCACAAGCAAAAATCCACACTGGAATTCTTACAATAGTATAGAAAAAAATGTATTGGTGCTTCCTGGTACCTCGGCTAAATGCTTGTGGAATATTTTTTTGCCTCAGCATATTTTCAGCTCCACAGAAATTAAGCCAAATTAGTAGAATGTGAAGTCACATACATTGCTAACAGAATTGGTTCCCAACCCTTGATACAGACAGCATGAAATCAGACTTTCTACAAGAACTAGAAATTTACTCACCAACATAATACCAAAGTAACGCCAAGAGTGAGGTTAAATGAAATAGGCATGAGCTACCTCACCATGGCAGATGCATTTCCATTCTTGTGGGGGTACAGTATGCTCTGAAGTAGCAGTACTTGTGCATCAAAATTCAGCAAGCCTTACACAGTGAAGCTGTGGGGGTACTGTATACTGTGATGTAGCAGTACTTGTGCATCAACATTCAGCAAGCCTTACACAGTGAAGCTGTGGGGGTACTGTATACTGTGATGTAGCAGTACTTGTGCATCAACATTCAGCAAGCCTTACACAGTGAAGCTGTGGGGGTACTGTACACTCTGATGTAGCAGTACTTGTGCATCAACATTCAGCAAGCCCTACACAGTGAAGCTGTGGGGGTACTGTACACTCTGATGTAGCAGTACTTGTGCATCAGCATTCAGCAAGCCTTACACAGTGAAGCTGTAGGGGTACTGTATACTGTGATGTAGCAGTACTTGTGCATCAACATTCATCAAGCCTTACACAGTGAAGCTGTGGGGGTACTGTACACTCTGATGAAGCAGTACTTGTGCATCAACGTTCAGCAAGCCTTACACAGTGAAGCTGTGGGGGTACTGTATACTCTGATGTAGCAGTACTTGTGCATCAACATTCAGCAAGCCTTACACAATGAATCTGTGGGGGTACTGTACACACTGATGTAGCAGTACTTGTACATCAACGTTCAGCAAGCCTTGCACAGTGAAGCTGTGGGGCTACTGTATACTGTAATGTAGCAGCATTTGTGCATCAACATTCAACAAGCCTTACACAGTGAAGCTGTGGGGCTACTGTATGCTGTGATGTAGCAGTACTTGTGCATCAATGTTCAGCAAGCCTTACACAGTGAAGCTGTGGGGGTACTGTATACTCTCATGTAGCAGCACTTGTGCATCAGTGTTCAGCAAGCCTTACACGGTGAAGCTGTGGGGGTACTGTATACTGTGAGGTAGCAGCACTTGTGCATCAACATTCATAAAGCCTTACACAGCGAAGCTGTGGGGGTACTGTATACTCTGATGTAGCAGCACATGTGCATCAACATTCAGCAAGCCTTACACAGCGAAGCTGTGGGGGTATTGTACATTCTGATGTAGCAGAACTTGTGCATCGACATTCAGCATGCCTTACACAGTGAAGCTGTGGGGGTACTGTATACTGTGATGTAGCAGTACTTGTGCATCAACATTCAGCAAGCCTTACACAGTGAAGCTGGGGGATACTGTATACTGTTATGTAGCAGCACTTGTGCATCAACATTCAGCAAGCCTTACACAGTGAAGCCGTAGGGGTACTGTACACTGTGATGTAGCAGCACTTGTGCATCAACATTCAGCAAGCATTACACAGTGAAGCTGTGGGGGTATGGTATACTGTGATGTAGCAGTACTTGTGCATCAGCATTCAACAATCCTTACACATTGAAGCTGTGGGGGTACTGTATACTCTGATGTAGCAGCACATGTGCAACAACATTCAGCAAGCCTTACACAGTGAAGCTGTGGGGGTACTGTACATTCTGATGTAGCAACACTTGTACATCAACATTCAGCAAGCCATACACAGTGAAGCTGTGGGGGTACTGTATACTCTGATGTAGCAGCACTTGTGCATCAACATTCAGCAAGCATTACACAGTGAAGCTGTTGGGGTACTGTAGACTGTGATGTAGCAGCACTTGTGCATCAACATTCAGCAAGCCTTACACTGAAGCTGTGGGGGTACTGTATACTCTGATGTAGCAGTACTTGTGCATCAACTTTCAGCAAGCCTTACACAGTGAAGCTGTGGGGTACTGTATACTCTGATGCAGCAGCACTTGTGCATCAACATTTAGCAAGCCTTACAATGTAAAGCTGTGGGGGTACTGTATACTGTGATGTAGCAGTACTTGTGCATCAACATTCAGCAGTCCTTACACAGTGAAGCTGTGGAGTATGGTATACTGTGATGTAGCAGCACATGTGCATCAACATTCAGCAAGCATTACACAGTGAAGCTGTGGGGGTACTGTATATTCTGATAGAGCAACACTTGTACATCAACATTCAGCAAGCCGTACACAGTGAAGCTGTGGGGGTACTGTATACTCTGATGTAGCAGCACGTGTGCATCAACATTCAGCAAGCATTACACAATGAAGCTGTTGGGGTACTGTAGACTGTGATGTAGCAGCACTTGTGCATCAACATTTAGCAAGCCTTACACTGAAGCTGTGGGGGTACTGTATACTCTGATGTAGCAGTACTTGTGCATCAACTTTCAGCAAGCCTTACACAGTGAAGCTGTGGGGTACTGTATACTCTGATGCAGCAGCACTTGTGCATCAACATTCAGCAAGCCTTACAATGTAAAGCTGTGGGGGTACTGTATACTGTGATGTAGCAGTACTTGTGCATCAACATTCATCAAGCCTTACACAGTGAAGCTATGGGGGTAATGTATACTCTGATGTAGCAGCACATGTGCATCAATATTCAGAAAGCCTTACACAGTGAAGCTGTGGGGGTACTGTACATTCTGATGTAGCAGCACTTGTGCATCAACATACAGCAAGCCTTACACAGTGAAGCTGTGGGGGTACTGTATACTCTGATGTAGCAGCACTTGTGCATCAACATTCAGCAAGCCTTACACAGTGAAGCTGTGGGGGTACTGTATACTGTGATGTAGCAGCACTTGTGCATCATCATTCAGCAAGCCTTACACAGTGAAGCTGTGGGGTACTGTATACTATGATGTAGCAGCACTTGTGCATCAGCATTCAGCAAGCCTTACACAGTGAAGCTGTGGGGGTACTGTAAACAGTGATGTAGCAGCACTTGTGCATCAACATTCAGCAATCCTTACACAGTGAAGCTGTGGGGGTACGGTATACTGTGATGTAGCAGTACTTGTGCATCAACATTCATCAAGCCTTTCACAGTGAAGCTGTGGGGGTACTGTATACTGTGATGTAGCAGTACTTGTGCATCAATGTTCAGCACCCCTTACACAGTGAAGCTGTAGGGGTACTGTATACTGTGATGTAGCAGCACTTGTGCATCAACGTTCAGCAAGTCTTACACAGGGAAGCTGTGGGGCTGCTGTATACTGTGATGTAGCAGTACTTGTGCATCAACATTCAGCAAGCCTTACACAGTGAATCTGTGGGGGTACTGTATACTGTGATGTAGCAGTACTTGTGCATCAGTGTTCAGCAAGCCTTACACAGTGAAGCTGTGGGGGTATTGTGTACTGTGATGTAGCAGCACTTCTGCATCAACATTCAGCAAGCCTTACACAGTGAAGCTGTGGAGGTACTATATACTCTGATGTAGCAGCACCTGTGCATCAACGTTCAGCAATCCTTACACAGTGAAGCTGTGGGGGTACTGTACACTGTGATGTAGCAGTACTTGTGCATCAGCATTCAACAAGCCTTACACATTGAAGCTGTGGGAGTACTGTACACTGTGATGTAGCAGTACTTGCGCATCATCATTCAGCAAGCCTTACACAGTGAAGCTGTGGGGGTACTGTATACTGTGATGTAGCAGCAGTTGTGCATCAACATTCAGCAAGCCTTACACAGTGAAGCTGTGGGGGTACTGTAAACTGTGATATATCAGCACTTGTGCATCAGTATTCAGCAATCCTTACACAGTGAAGCTGTGGCGGTATGGTATACTGTGATGTAGCAGTACTTGTGCATCAACATTCATCAAGCCTTACAAATTGAAGCTGTGGGGGTACTGTACACTCTGTTGTAGCAGCACTTGTGCATCAACATTCAGCAAGCCTTACATAGTGAAGTTGTGGGGGTACTGTACACTGTGATGTAGCAGTACTTGTGCATCAACGTTCAGCAAGCCTTACACAGTGAAGCTGTGAGGGTACTGTATACTGTTATGTAGCAGTACTTGTGCATCAACATTCAGCAAGCCTTACACTGTGAAGCTGTGGGGGTACTGTACACTGTGATGTAGCAGTATTTGTGCATCAATGTTCAGCAAGCCTTACACAGTGAAGCTGTGGAGGTACTGTATACTGTGATGTAGCAGTACTTGTGCATCAACATTCAGCAAGCCTTACACAGTGAAGCTGTGGGGGTACTGTATACACTGATGTAGCAGCACTTGTGCATCAACATTCAGCAATCCTTACACAGTGAAGCTGTGGGGGTACGGTATACTGTGATGTAGCAGTACTTGTGCATCAACATTCAGCAAACCTTACACAGTGAAGCTGTGGTGGTACTGTATACTGTGATGTAGCAGCACTTGTGCATCAACATTCAGCAATCCTTACACAGTGAAGCTGTGGGGGTACTGTATACAGCGATGTAGCAGTACTTGTGCATCAACATTCAGCAATCCTTACACAGCGAAGCTGAGGGGGTACTGTACACTCTGATGTAGCAGTACTTGTGAATCAACATTCAGTAAGCCTTACACAGTGAAGCTGTGGTGGTACTGTATACTGTGATATAGCATCACTTGTTCATCAACATTCATCAAGCCTTACACAGTGAAGCGGCAGGGGTACTGTACACTCTGATGTAGCAGTACTTGTGCATCAACATTCAGCAAGCCTTGCACAGTGAAGCTGTCGGGATACTGTAGACTCTGATGTAGCAGTACTTTTGCATCAACATTCAGCAAGCCATACACAGTGAAGCTGTGGGGGTACTGTACACTCTGATGTAACAGTACTTGTGCATCAACATTCAGCAAGCCTTACACAGTGAAGCTGTGGGGATACTGTATACTCTGATGTAGCAGCACTTGTGCTTCAACATTCAGCAAGCCTTACACAGTGAAGCTGTGGGGGGTACTGTATACTATGATGTAGCAGTACTTGTGCATCAATGTTCAGCAAGCCTTACACAGTGAAGCTGTTTGGGTACTTTACACTCTGATGTAGCAGTATTTGTGCATCAACGTTCAGCAAGCCTTACACAGTGAAGCTGTCGGGGTACTGCACACTCTGATGTAGCAGTACTTGTGCATCAACATTCAGCAATCCTTACAAAGTGAAGCTGTGGGGTTATTGTATACTGTGATGTTGCAGTAATTATGCATCAACATTCAGCAAGCTTTACACAGTGAAGCTGTGTGGGTACTGTATATTCTGATGTAGCAGCACTTGTGCACCATCATTCAGCAAGTTTTACACAGTGAAGCTGTGCGAGTACTGTATACATTGATGTAGCAGCACTTGTGCATCATCATTCAGCAAACTTTACACAGTGAAGCTGTGCGGGTACTGTATACTCTGATGTAGCAGCACTTGTACATCATCGTTCAGCAAGCCTTACACAGTGAAGCTGTGGAGGTACGATATACTGTGATGTAGCAGTACTTGTGCATCAACATTCAGCAAGCCTTACACAGTGAAGCTGTGGGGGAACAGTACACTCTGATGTAGCAGTACTTGTGCATCATCATTCAGAAAGCCTTAAACAGTGAAGCTGTGGGGGTATGGTATACTGTGATGTAGCAGTACTTGTGCATCAATATTTAGCAAGCCTTACACAGGGAAGCCGTGGGGGTACTGTATACTGTGATGTAGCAGCACTTCTGCATCAACGTTCAGCAATCCTTACACAGTGAAGCTGTGGGGGTACGGTATACTGTGATGTAGCAGTACTTGTGCATCAACATTCAGCAAGCCTTACACGGTGAAGCTTTGGGGGTACTGTATACTCTGATGTAGCAGCACTTGTGCATCAACATTCAGCAATCCTTACATAGTGAAGCTGTGGTGATACGGTATACTGTGATGTAGCAGCACTTGTGCTTCATCATTCAGCAAGCCTTACACAGTGAAGCTGTGGGGGTACTGTATACTGTGATGTAGCAGCACATGTGCATCAATGTTCAGCAAGCCTTACACAGTGAAGCTGTGGGGGTACGGTATACTGTGATGTAGCAGTACTTTTGCATCAACATTCAGCAAGCCTTACACGGTGAAGCTGTGGGGGTGCTGTATACTGTGATGTAGCAGCACTTGTGCATCAACATTCAGCAAGCCTTACACACTGAAGTTGTGGGGGTACTGTACACTCTGATGTAGCAGTACTTGTGCATCAACATTCAGCAAGCCTTACACAGTGAAGCTGTGGGGGTACTGTATACTCTGATGTAGCAGCACTTGTGCATCAACATTCAGCAAGCCTTACACAGTGAAGCTGTGGGGGTACTGTATACTATGATGTAGCAGTACTTGTGCATCAACGTTCAGCAAGCCTTACACAGTGAAGCTGTGGGGTACTGTATACTGTGATGTAGCAGTACTTTTGCATCAACGTTCATCAACCATTACACATTGAAGCTGTGGGGCTACTGTATACTCTGATGTAGCAGCACTTGTCCATCAATGTTCAGCAAGCCTTACACAGTGAAGGTGTGGGGGTACGGTATAATCTCATGTAGCAGCACTTGTGCATCAGTGTTCAGCAAGCCTTACACAGTGAAGCTGTGGGGGTATTGTATACTGTGATCTAGCAGTAATTGTGCATCACCATTCAGCAAGCCTTACACAGTGAAGCTGTGGGGGTACTGTAGACTCTGATGTAGCAGCACTTGTGTATCAATGTTCAGCAATCCTTACACAGTGAAGCTGTGGGGGTACTCTACACTCTGATGGAGCAGTACTTGTGCATCATCATTCAGCAAGCCTTTCACGGTGAAGCTGTGGGGGTACTGTACACACTGATGTAGCAGTACTTGTGCATCAATGTTCAGCAAGCCTTACACAGTGAAGCTGTGCGGGTACTGTATACTGTGATGTAGCAGTACTTGTGCATGAACGTTCTTCAAGCCTTACACAGTGAAGCTGTGGGGGTACTGTATATTCTGATGTAGCAGCACTTGTGCATCAACGTTCAGCAAGCCTTACACAGTGAAGCTGTGGGGGTACTGTACACTCTGATGTAGCAGTGCTTGTGCATCAACATTCAGCAAACTTTACACAGTGATGCTGTGGGGGTACTGTATACTCTGATGTAGCTGCACTTGTGCATCAACATTCAGCAAGCCTTACATAGTGAAGCTGTGGGGGTACTGTACACTCTGATGTAGCAGTTCTTGTGCATGAACGTTCAGCAAGCATTACACAGTGAGGCTTTGGGGGTACTGTATACTGTGATATAGGAATACTTGTGCAACAACGTTCATCAAGCCTTAAACAGTGAAGCTGTGGGGTACTGTATACTGTGATGTAGCAGCACTTGTGCATCAACATTCAGCAAGCCTTACACAGTGAAGCAGTGGGGGTACTGTATACTCTGATGTAGCAGTACTTGTGCATCAACATTCAGCAAACCTTACACAGTGAAGCTGTGGGGGTACTGTACACTCTGATGTAGCAGCACTTGTGCATCAACATTCATCAAGCCGTACAGTGAAGTTGTTGGGGTACTATATACTGTGATGTAGCAGCACTTGTGCATCAACATTCAGCAAGCCTTACACAGTGAAGCTATGGGGGTACAGCACACTCTGATGTAGCAGCAGTTGTGCATCAGCACTCAGCCAGCCTTACACAGTGAAGCTGTGGGGGTACTGTATACTCTGATGTAGCAGCATTTGTGCATCAACATTCAGCAAGCCTTACACATTGAAGCTGAGAGGATACTGTACACTCTGATGTAGCAGCACTTGTGCATCATAATTCAGCAAGTGTTACACAGTGAATCTGTGGGGGCACTGTACACTGTGATGTAGCAGTACGTGTGCAGCAACATTCAGCAATCCTTACATAATGAAGCTGTGGGGGTCCTGTACACTGTGATGTAGCAGCACTTGTGCATCAGCATTCAGCAAGCCTTACACAGTGAATCTGTGGGTTTACTGTACACTCTGATGTAGCAGTACTTGTGCATCAACATTCAGCAAGCCTTACACAGTGAAGCTGTGGGGGTAATGTATACTGTGATGTAGCAGCACTTGTGCATCAACATTCAGCAAGCCTTACACATTGAAGCTGTGGGGGTACTGTATACTAGGATGTAGAAGCACTTGTGCATCTATGTTTAGCAAGCCTTACACAGTGAAGCTGTGGGGTACGGTATAATCTCATGTAGCAGCACTTGTGCATCTATGTTCAGCAAGCCTTACACAGTGAAGTTGTGGGGGTACGGTATACTGTGATGTAGCAGTACTTGTGCATCAACATTCAGCAAGCCTTACACGGTGCAGCTGTGGGGGTACTGTATACTGTGATGTAGCAGCACTTGTGCATCAACATTCAGCACCCTTTACACAGTGAAGCTGTGGGGGTACTGTACACTCTGATGTAGCAGCACTTGTGCATCAACATTCAGCAAGCCTTAAACAGTGAAGCTGTGGGGGTACTGTACACTCTTATGTAGCAGTACTTGTGCATCACCATTCAGCAAGCCTTACACAGTGAAGCTGTGGGGGTACTGTACACTGTGATGTAGCAGTACTTGTGCATCAACTTTCAGCAATCCTTACACAGTGAAGCTGTGGGGGTACTGTACACTCTGATGTAGCAGCACTTGTGCATCAACGTTCAGCAATCCTTACACAGTGAAGCTGTGGGGGTACTGTACACTCTGATGTAGCAGTACTTGTGCATCAACATTCAGCAAGCCTTACACAGTGAAGCTGTGGGGGTACTGTATACTCTGATGTAGCAGCACTTGTGCATCAACATTCAGCAAGCCTTACACAGTGAAGCTGTGGGGGTACTGTACACTGTGATGTAGCAGTACTTGTGCATCAATGTTCAGCAAGCTTTACACAGAGAAGGCGTGGTGGTACTGTATACTGTGATGTAGCAGTACTTGTGCATCAACGTTAATCAAGCCTTACACAGGGAAGTTGTGGGGATACTGTACACTCTGATGTAGCAGTACTTGTGCATCAACATTCAGCAAGCCTTATAAAATGAAGCTGTGGGGGTACTGTGTACTCTGATGTAGCAGCACTTGTGCATCAACATTCAGCAAGCCTTACACAGTGAAGCTGTGGGGGTACTGTACACTCTGATGCAGCAGTACTTGTGCATCAATGTTCAGCAAGCATTACACAGTGAAGCTGTGGGGGTACTGTATGCTGTGATGTAGTAGTACTTGTGCATCAACGTTCATCAAGCCTTACGCAGTGAAGCTGTGGGGGTACTGTATACTCTGATGTACCAGCACTTGTGCATCAACATTCAGCAAGCCTTACACAGTGAATCTGTGGTGGTATTATATACTGTGATGAAGCAGTACTTGTGCATCAACGCTCAGCAAGCCTTACACAGTGAAGCTGTGGGTGTAGTGTATACTGTGATCTAGCAGCACTTGTGCATCAACATTCAGCAAGCCTTATACAGTGAAGCTGTGTGGGTACTTTACACTTTGATGTAGCAGTACTTGTGCATCAACGTTCGGCAAGCCTTACACAGTGAAGCTGTCAGGGTACTGTACACTCTGATGTAGCAGCACTTGTGCATCAATGTTCAGCAAGCCTTACACAGTGAAGCTGTGGGGGTACTGTACACTCTGATGTAGCAGCACGTATGCATCAACATTCAGCAAGCCTTATACAGTGAAGCTGTGTGGGTACGTTACACTCTGATGTAGCAGTACTTGTGCAGCAACGTTCAGCAATCCTTACACAGTGAAGCTGTGGGGCTACTGTATACTGTGATGTAGCAGTACTTGTGCATCAACGTTCAGCAAGCCTTACACAGTGAAGCTGTGGGGGTACAGTATACTGTGATGTAGCAGTACTTGTGCATCAACATTCAGCAAGCCTTACACAGTGAAGCTGTGGGGATACTGTACACTCTGATGTAGCAGGACTTGTGCATCATCATTCAGCAAGCTTTACACAGTGAAGCTGTGGGGATACTGTATACTGTGATGTAGCAGTACTT